>NC_044568.1:21456512-21484835 GCF_007565055.1 Rhinopithecus roxellana | reverse complement strand
GTTTTCCTTGGCAATTGGAGGAAGAATTGTTTGGGCACACATAAAATACACTAACACTAATGATAGCTGATGAGCTAAAAAAAAAAAAAAAAAAAAAAGAAATGCAGAAAATCTCATAAGTTTTAAGAAAGTTTTAACAAATATGTGTTGGGCCACCACATTCAACAAAGCTGTCCTGGGCTCAATGTGGCCAGGGCCCATGGTTGGACAACCTGAAGTTAAGAATTTTTTTAATCCCATAGGCACCAGGAAATTCCCTGATTAGTCTTAAGACTAAAGTAATCTAATGTGAAGTTTTTTTTAAGATCTTTCTGGCAGAAGTTTCCCTTTGAAGGCCGACCTCCCAACTATAGTACAAGTGTCCTATTTGCTTTGGTATTCACTGCTGGGCCTTTCCACCCATCTTCCCCCAAGGCCTCTGCCCCTCTGAAAGATTGGAAACCCCTGCTCTAACTCTTTGTATGCCACATTCTTTATACCTCATGTACATTTCTAGTATCTTTCAATACCATTACCCAACCTTCTGATGCTCTAACCCAAAGTGGTTTTTCACCCAGTGGTTTTTCAACACTACCATGACTCTCTAAGGTGCAGGAGAACCATCTAGAAGACTTGAAAACACAGATTGCTGAATCTCCACCCACAGAGTTTCTAATTCAGTAGATCTGGGGTGGGCCCTGAAAATCTATATTTCTTCTGTGTTCCCAGGTGATGCTGATGGTACTGGCACCATACTTTGAGAACCACTGTTCTGTTCACTTGTTAGAATGTGCTGTGGGCCAGCAGCATCAGCATCACCTGAAAGCTTGTTAGAAATGCAGGTTCTCAGGCCCACCCAAGACCTATTGGATTAGAATTTATTTTATATATATATATTTATATATATTATATATATTTATATATATATTATATATATTTATATATTATATATATTTATATATATTATATATTTCTATATATATATATTATATATTTATATTTCATATATTATATATTTATATATATTATAATTATTTCTATATTCATATTATATATATTATATATATTTATATATCTTACTATATTATTTATTCTCTATCTATTTTTCTATTTATCTTATTTTCTATATTACTATTTTTCTATTTCTTTATTTTTTATATTTTCTATATAAGATCTCTTTCTCTAACTCTCTCCTCTTTTTTTCTCATTCATATTTATCTCTTATCTTTCATATCCTTACTTCTTATATCTCTCTATTTCTCTCTCTTTCTCTTATCTCATCTCTCGTTGTGTGTACTCCTTTTTTTTTCTTTCACTCGCTTTGGCGTTTTGGGTTGCATGGATGAATCTCTCCCTGCTTCTGAGATTCTCGTGTACCTATTTCTCTGAGCATTGTATATTGTATCCATCTGTTTTTTTCTCTCTCCACCCCCCCCCTTCTGAATGCTCCAAAGTCTATTATATCACTCTGTATGCATTTGCAAACTCATAGCTTAGCTCCCACTTATAATGAGAACACATGGTTTTTGGTTTTCCATTTCTGAGTTACTTCACTTAGAATAATGGCCTCTAGCTCCATCCAAGTTGCTACAAAGAATATATTATTTTGTTCCTTTTATGGCCAAACAGTAATTCCATGGTGTATATATACCACATTTTCTTTAATCCATTCATTGGTCGATGGACACTTAGTTTTTTCCATATCTTTGCAATTGTGAATTGTACTTCTATAAACATACATGTGTGTCTTTTTCATATAATAACTTCTTTCTCTTTGGGTAGATACCCAGTAGTGGGATTGCTGGATTGAATGGTAGATCTACTTTTAGTTCAAAAGACCCTCAGGTGATTCTTATGGTATTACATTTGAGAAGTACTTTTCTAGCCTAATTGTACTTGACTGTGCTGCACCTTAGAACCACCCAGGTAGTTTTTTTTTTTTTGAGACGGAGTCTCACATCTGTCGCCAGGCTGAGTGTAGTGGCATCATTTTGGCTCACTGCAACCTCCATCTCCCCGTGTTCAAGTGATTCTTCTCTGTCTCTGCCTCTCGAGTAGCTGGGACTACAGGCATGCACCACCACGCCCAGCTAATTTTTTGTATTTTTAGTAGAGACGGGGTTTCACCATGTTGGCCAGGATGGTCCTAGATCTCTTGACCTCGTGATCTGCCTGCCTCGGCCTCCCAAAATGCTGGGATTACAGGCGTGAGCCACCATGACCAGCCCAGAGAGTCTTAAAATTTCATGCAGGACTGGGCTTCATCCCCCAAAAGATTCTAATTTAATCAAGCTGGTGGTAGGGTCATGGTATCTGTCATTTTGATAGCTCTCCTGTTAATCTTAATAAGCAGCAAGATTAAGGACTGCTGCAGCCACACGGAACAACCATCTCTCTCCAAACCATGCAGCTGCTCTCCCTGTTTTTATTCTGCACATGCTTTCCCCTCAGCCTGCAACAAAACTTCTACTCATTCTTCACAACCCAGGTTACCAAACCTCCTCAGGGAAGATGTCCCTAGAGTTTTTTCCAGCAGAGTTAACTCTTTGAGTTCACTCTTTGTGTGCACTCGGTTGTAACATAGATTATATTGAATTGTAGTTAAGTATTTCTAATGTCTTTTTTCCTCAGTAGGGAAAACTAGGTTGTGACTATCTTTGGGACAGAGAATCTGACTTATTTACTGTTTTTTTAAACTGCAGAACCTTTTATATAGTTGGTTCTTTATAAATAATTGATGATTGAATGAATGAGTTAAGTCAAGCTTTGACCAATCCAAGTAAGTCCTTCAGGTGTCCTCAGTCCTCCAAGCATCTGCACCAGAAAGTTACCCCCAACCCCACCAACTCTTTACAGTCCACACAAAGAAAACAAAAGAAGGCCAACAAGCAAACAACAAACACCCCAGAAACAGATGCGTGCATAATAGTACACATCCTGGCTACCACAGAAGAAATATCAGGAAGAGATGGAAAGATCCATAAGGGCAGGAATTTTTGTTGGTTTGGATCTTTGCTGTATTTTCAGCACCTAGCTGAGTGCCTAGCCTACAGAAAGTGCTAGATTGAATGACAGATTGAATAAATGTATGATTGTAATACAGTTTTCCTGTCTCCTCTTCCTTTCTCTTTCGTCACTCAGTCCATGACGCTGGTCTCTGTTTTGAATGCTGCACTTATCCCAAGACAGGCTCAGTAGGAGCTCCCTTTAAGGATGTTCTAGTTTTAAAATTTTTCTGACTGATATGGTTTGGATCTGTGTCCCTACCAAGTATAATATCAAATTGTAATCCCCAGTGTTGGAGGTAGGGCCCTGTGGGAAGTGATTGGATCCTGAGAACAGGGTTCTTATGAATGGTTTAGCACCATCACCCCTTGGTACTGTATAGTGAATGAGTTCTCACGAGACATGGTTGTTTGAAAGTGTGTAGCAGCTCCCCACCAACCCTGGTTCTGTTCCAGCCATGTAAGATGCATGCTCCCACTTTGCCTTCCACCATGAGTAAAACTCCCTGAGGCCTCCCCAGAAGCAGATGCTGCCATACTTCCTGTACAGCTTGCGGAACCATGAGCTAATTAAATGTCTTTTCTGTGTAAACTACCCAGTCTCAGGTATTTCTTCATAGCAGTGCGAGCTGACCATGGTATTTGCGGGCAAAGTGTGAATCAATTTCCAGCAATGTCCTGTGTGCCTCCTAGAGACACAATAAACTTTCAGATTGGATATAATATAGTCTAAGGACTTTAACTTTTTTTCACTATTGACCCTTACCCCAACACACAAACACACACACACACACATGCCCCCTCTAGAGAAGTGCCTGAGTCATTCATTATGCATCAAGCAAAACTCAGGCTTGTAAGCTGGAGCTCCACAACAAGTTCCTCCCTGAAGTACTCAGAAGCACCTCTGCCAAGGGCTGAATCAGCACTGAATCTGATGATCTCTTGATGGCTGCTTGTCTTGCTGAATAGCTGACAGAGAGTGACAGAATTTTAGAGCTGGAAGAAATCTTAGAGATCATCTGGTTTAACCCCACGTATTTGATGGATGAGGAGGCTGAGATTCAGACGTATCACTCACCATGTGTCACAAAGTAACACAGCTCATTAGTTGCTGAGTAAGAGCATCAGCTTGTGTCCTAGCTTCTGGTCACCTGTATTTTCTGTTTACCTTATTACCAGCTGTAAAATCTGCCTTATGCTGTGCCTAAATTGTTTAATGTGGGAATGGAAAGTTATTCTCTGTTCCTTGTGACCACAAAAGAATGGTTTTTTTCCTTTCTTCTTCTCCTCCTTCATCCTCTTCCTCCTCCTCCTCCTCCTCTTCCTCTTCTTATTTCTTTTTTTGAAATAAGGTCTCTCTGTGTTGTCCAGGTTGGAGTGCAGTGGCGTGATCACTGCAGTCTAGACCTCCTGGGTTCAAGCAATTCTCCCATCTCAGCCTCTTTAGTAGCTGGGACCACAGGCATGTGCCACTACACCTGGCTAATGTTTTTACTTTTTGTAGAGATGGGGTCTCCCTATATTGTCCAGCCTCAAAAAAGATTTTGAAAGAGAATTATGATCCTCAAAAATCAGTCCCTTCTGGTTAGAAGTAGGTTAGACATGCATTGGTCTCATTTTGAAAAAACAGATGGTGACAGGGATGATTTATTTATTTAGGTATCCAACTGAAGGCATTAGCCTACATTAAAGTTTTCTTAAAAGCTTTTTCCAGATTTAGAGCTTCACAAAGAAATAAAACCAAAACACTATGTCTTAACCAAGCTGATTTACCCACTGTCTTCCAAATACACTTTGTATTTGTAGAATATCCTTTTCTCCCTAATCCAATACTTCTGTCCTCACTGACCTCTACACAGTCACATCCTATATGATTTTCCAAACCCGGTTAAATTTCCTCTATTTTTCAACTGTACTCTTGACCATCGGCCTTGCCTGGAATAATATCTTCTCTTTTTTCTTTAATATTATAAGAGAATATAATAGTTATAATGTATTTTTATTTTATTGTATATTAGGCAATACATATTACTAGCATATCATACTCATTTCACAGCTTTTTTAAAAAGGTGATTTAGTTGAAGATTGTAGTAGTTCATTAGTGCTACAAAACCTCAAAACTTCATGGCTTAATGTATCAATACTTCATTGAGCTAATGATTCTATGGGTCAGTAATTTAGGCTGGGTTTATTTGGGCAGGTCTTTTGATTTCAGCTGGGCTCTTTCATGTGTCTGGGTCAGCTGCAGGTTAACTAAATGGTTCTGCCTCTGGGGGTTGGCTAGCTGTCAGCAAGAACCTCTCCCTACCTCTCCAGAGTTGGGATTTAAGGTCCTTAAACCTCCATCAGATTTGCCATGCTTAACACAGCACCTGGTTCATACTAAGTGATATTATTATTGTTTTTAGCCTTTCCAGGAACATGGTTCACTTTTTCAGTCTTTATACTAACACAAAAGTCAAACACAGACTAACATGAATCATAGATCTTACCCCATACTGAATTTTCCTGAAGATTTAAAGGATACAGGCAAGCACCAGGCATAGTCAAAATGTTTTTTTTTTTTCCTAGAGGAGACTGAAACCATCACAAACTTGCAAAACTTTGCCAAAGTGTCCCTTTTTTTGTTTTTGCACATTGGATTTTGAATTAACCTACGAGTTTTGACAAAACGTGTAGAAATTTTATTTACAAATAGAGCCATTTTGGTTTTTTAAGCACTTTTATCCATCAATTACACACTAATTGGAAGGTGCTTATGTGAGTACCCCTTATCCTCCAGCCAGCTACACTCCTTAAATCTGTACAGTCAGGGTCTGTTTACAACTTATCTTGGACTTCCCAGCTTCCAAAACTATGATAAATAACTGTCTTTTGTTTAAACCACTCAGTCTATGGTAATTTGTTATAGCATCCCAGCTGACTAAGACAGTCACTGTCTTGAAAACATTATGAGGCACTGTAGTGTAATGCTTACAAATATGAGTTCTGGAGGCAGGAAAATCTGGTTCAAAATCTGGCTCTGCCATTTACTAGCTGTATCATTTTGGACAAGTTACTTAACCTCCCTCCCTCCCTCCCTCCCTCCCTCCCTCCCTCCCTCCTTCCCTTCCCTTCCTTCCTTCCTTCCTTCCTTCCTTCCTTCCTTCCTTCCTTCCTTCCTTCCTTCCTTCCTTCCTTCCTTCCTTCCTTCCTTCCTTCCTTCCTTCCTTCCTTCCTTCCTTCCTTCTGCCTGTGGATATTCAGTTGCTCCACCACCATTTGTAGGAAAGGCAATCTTTCTCCACTGAGTTGTTTTTGTACCTTTGTCAAAAAGCAATTGGGCATATTTGTGTGTTTCTATTTCTGAGTTTTCCTGTTTTATTCATTTATTGGGTTAATTGTGCCTCAATTTTTTCATCTGTGATGTAGGAATAATAATATTGTCTACATCATGGGCTTGTAAGTGTTCATTGAAAGAATGCAGACAAAGTGCTTAACACACTGCCTTATAAATTATAAGCACTCTATGAATGCAAACTTATAATGACAGCAATAGTTATTAGCATTACCCTGAAGAGGAGAGTTTTGGGAAGGTGGGACCCATAAACTGTGTGGCATAAAAGTCAAGTATGATAAAGACTGAAAAGTGCCAGTATGTATAGCATCTTTCATGGTACCAATGGATGGGGGTGAGGTCAAAGCCATCCTGCAGTGAGGGGCTGAGGAAATGGAAAGTTAAGAAGAGAAAGCAGGTGGGCAAGGCGTGGGTTCTGGCAAAAGAGTCTTTGAATGAGGGATAATTGGGCAATATTGTATCTACTCTATGCCCTTTACCTCTACATACCATGGGTGCCAGGGTGTCAACTTACAAGGGCAGTATATCAGCAACTCCCCAAACCTGTGCAGGAGAGTCTGTCTTTTTTTCTCTCTAGGTTGGTGTGCTTCTAACCGTTTCTTGTAAGAAAAAATTTTAAAACCCAAACTTCTATTTCTGGCTTCTCTGTAGTTTCTTAAATTACAACTTTAAATATTTAAAGGTTTCCAGTATACATAGCAAGGTGATGCAATAAATACACACAAAAAGAAGCTGATTTGTAAGAAGCAGAGGAGATTAGTAACGAGCTAGAAATTCACAGCTGATGTGGGAATGAATAATGGAGTCTTCAAGCATTTGGGGGAATCCAGTGCAGGTCAAGGATAGTGGATTCTGAAGTTTTAATATTGCATGCTAAAGTGGAAACCCATTTGGCACATGACCAAATACCAATATGGGTAAAATTCAGTAGCTGATGTTTATATTTTTCTTGTATTCATTGGAGGATTTATCTGTGTAGCAATAAACTTTTCAGTGGTAGGGAAGATGCTTGAATTTGCAATTTATTGTTATTCTACTTAAGAATTGTGTTTTATGCCAGCAGTCATGCTTTACCCAAGACCTTTTTGAATAATTTCAGTTCACCAGCCAGAAGGAAGATAATTCCTCAAGGGTACAGACCATGGTTTTCTACTTCCCTCCAACTGAGCTGAATGCTATATCTTTACCTAAAGGAGTATCTGGATGTATACAGAGCCAAGGAGATTCTTAGTTCTTCCCATTGGGGATTCTTATGGAAGCTTTAATAAGTTGTTGCTGTGGAAAAGTAGAAAGGGCCTACATTGGAGTCATGAAGTCCAACATCAAATCCTAGCTCCATTATTTACTGTGTATGATATGGTTTGGCTGTGTCCCCACCCAGATCTCATCTGTAATTCCCATATGTTGTGGGAGGGACCCAGTGGAAAGTAATTGAATCATGAAGGCAGGTCTTTCAGTGCTGTTCCTGTGAATAAGTCTCATGCGATCTGATGGCTTTATAAGGTGGAGTTTCCCTGCACAAGTTCTCTGTGCCTGCTGCCATCCATGTAAGACGTGACTTGCTCCTCCTTGTCTTCCACCATGATTGTGAGGCTTCCCCAGCCATGTAGAACTGTAAGTTCATTAAACCTCTTTCTTTGTTAATTGCCCTGTCTCAGGTACATCTTTATTAGCAGTGTGAAAAAAGACTAATACAGTAAATTGGTACCAGTAGAGCAGGGGCACTGCTGAAAAGATACCAGAAAATGTGAAAGTAACTTTGGAACTGGGTAACAGGCAGAGGTTGGAACAGTTTGGAGGGCTCAGAAGAAGACAGAAAAATGTGGAAATGTTTGGAACTCCCTAGAGACTTGTTGAATGGCTTTGACCAAAATGCTATTAAAGACATGGATAATGAAATCCAGGCTGAGGTGGTCTCAGATGGAGATGAGGAACTTGTTGGGAACTGGAGCAGAGGTGACTCTTGTTATGTTTTAGCAAAGAGATTTGCAGCATTTTGCCCCTGCCCTAGAGGTTTGTGGAACTTTTAACTTGAGAGAAATTATTTAGGGTATCTGGTGGAAGAAATTTCTAAGCAGCAAAGCATTCAAGAGATGACTTGAGTGCTGTTAAAGGCATTCCATTTTATAAGGGAAGCAGAACATAAAAGTTCAGAAAATTTGCAGCCTGACAATGCAATAGGAAAGAAAATCTCATTTTCTGAGAAATTCAAGCTGGCTACAGAAATTTGCATAAGTTAACAAGGAGCTGAATGTTAATCCCCAAGACAATGGGAAAAATGTCTCCAGAGCATGTTAGAGGTCTTCACAGCAGCCCCTCTCATCACAGGCCCAGAGACCTAGGAGGAAAAAAGGGTTTAATGGGTCAGGCCCAGGGTCCCTGTGCTGTGTGCAGCCTAGAGACGTGGTGCACTGCATCCCAGCCACTCCAGCCATGGCTGAAAGGGGTCAATGAAGAGCTTGGGCTGTGGCTTCAGAGCTTGGCAACTTCCACATGGCATTGAGCCTGCAAGTGCACAGAAGTCAAGAATTGGGGTTTGGGAACCTCCACCTGGATTTCAGGTGTATGGAAACGCCTGGATGCCAAGGCAGGAGTTTGCTGCAGGGGTGGGGCGGTCATGGAGAACCTCTGCTAGGGCAGTGTGGAAGGGAAATGTTGGGTCAGAGTCCCCACACAAAGTCCACCTAGTGGAGCTGTGAGAAGAGGGCCACTGCCCTCCAGACCCCAGAATGGTAGGTCCATTGACAGCTTGCACTGTGTACCTGGAAAAGCCACAGACACAACACCAGCCCATGACAGCAGCCAGGAGGGAGGCTGTGCCCTGCAAAGTCATAGGGGCAGAGTGGCCCAAGACTGTGGGAACCCACCTCTTGCATCAGCGTAACTTGGATATGAGACATGGAGTCAAAGGAGATCATTTTGGCGCTTTAAGATTTGACTGTGCTGCTGGATTTCAGACTTGCATGGAGCCTGCAGTCCCTTTGTTTTGGCCAGTTTCTGCCATTTGGAATAGATGTATTTACCCAATGCCTGTACCCCCACTGTGTCTAGGAAGTAACCAATCTGCTTTTGATTTTACAGGCCCATAGGTGGAAGGGACTTGCCCTGTCTTGGATGAAATTTTGGACTATGGACTTTTGAGTTAATGCTGAAATGAGTTATGACTTTGAGGGACTCTTGGGAAGGCATGATTGGTTTTGAAATGTGAGGACATAAGATTTGGGAGGGGCCCTTTGTCAGATGAGTAGGTTGCAAAAATTTTCTCCCATTCTGTAGGTTGCCTGTTCACTCTGATGGTAGTTTCTTTTGCTGTGCAAAAGCTCTTTAGTTTAATTAGATCCCATTTGTCAAAAAGTGGGGAAAGGATATGAACAGACATTTCTCAAAAGAAGATATTCATACAGCCAACAGACACATGAAAAAATGCTCATCGTCACTCGCCATCAGAGAAATGCAAATCAAAACCACAATGAGATACCATCTCACACCAGTTAGAATGGCAATCATTAAGAAGTCAGGAAACAACAGGTGTTGGAGAGGATGTGGAGAAACAGGAACACTTTTACACTGTTGGTGGGATTGTAAACTAGTTCAACCATTATGGAAAACAGTATGGCAATTCCTCAAGGATCTAGAACTAGATGTACCATATGACGCAGCCATCCCACTACTGGGTATATACCCAAAGGATTATAAATTATTCTACTACAAAGACACATGCACACGTATGTTTATTGCGGCACTATTCACAATAGCAAAGACTTGGAATCAACCCAAATGTCCATCTGTGACAGACTGGATTAAGAAAATGTGGCACATATACACCATGGAATACTATGCAGCCATAAAAAAGGATGAGTTTGCGTCCTTTGTAGGGACATGGATGCAGCTGGAAACCATCATTCTTAGCAAACTATCACAAGAAGAGAAAACCAAACACCGCATGTTCTCACTCATAGGTGGGAACTGAACAATGAGATCACTTGGACTCGGGAAGGGGAACATCACGCACTGGGGCCTATCATGGGGAGGGGGGAGGGGGGAGGAGGGAGGGATTGCATTGGGGAGTTATACATGATATAAATGATGAATTGATGGGTGCTGACGAGTTGATGGGTGCAGCACACCAACATGGCATAAGTATACATATGTAACAAACCTGCACGTTATGCACATGTACCCTAGAACTTAAAGTATAATAAAAAAAAAAAAAAAAAAAAAGATTTGGGAGGGGCCAGGGCCAGAATGATATGGTTCAGCTGTGTCTCCACACAAATGTCATCTTGAATTCCCACATGTTGTAGGAGGGACCTGGTGGGAGGTAATTGAATCATGAAGGCATGTCTTTCCAGTGCTGTTCTCATGACAGTGAGTAAGTCTCATGAGATCTAATGGCTTTATAAGGCACAGTTTCCTGGCACAAGCTCTCTCTTTGCCTGCTGCCATCCATGTAAGACGTAACTGGCTCCTTCTTGCCTTCCGCCATTATTGTTAGACTTCTCCAGCCATGTGGAACTGTTAAGTCCATTAAACCTCTTTCTTTTGTAAATTCCCCATCTTGGGTATGCCTTTATCAGCAGTGTGAAAATGGACTAATACAGTGGGTCAAAACACGCCCTCTGTAATCCCCATTTCTTTATCTGTGAAATGGGGCAGTTCTTAATATATCAACCTCATAGATTGTTATGCAAATGAAATGAGAGACTTGGTGTCTGGAATGCTGAGGTTTCAGTAAGTTCCTCCTGAATTTGGATTCCTAACACATCTCTACTTTCTATTCAACAGATATTTTGAAGTATTCCTGTAAATATAAACTGTGATAACCTCTAATTTCCATCCCAAAGATGGAGGGAGTTATCTGTTCACAGTTATTGCCACAGGTGTACAGCAGAACATGACTGTGAAGTGATGTGACTTAGCTGCTCTGGAAGTCAGGACCCCTGGTTGTGCCTGTAACTCACTGAGTGACCTTGAAAATAACATGAATTTTCTGAACTTGCTTCCTGACTTGTAAATTATGCCTGGGGACAGGTGGTAGCATAGGATAAATAAATTCTAAGTTTTCTTTTGCCTTCGATATTCCTGATCTAGACCAGAAATTTCTTTCCATCATACTAAGCTATTGAGTCATACTTGTTGCTCATGGCAATTCATTAAGAAGCATTATTATCTAGTCATTATTTTTACCAATAATGCTAAATGATTCCCTTGGAAGAACTTAGCAGCTAATGAAAGTATCAACAACAAATGAATTTGCTAACTAAAATGTGTTGCAGTCCTCTGAAAAAAGAATTTACTTTGTTGTAATTAAAATTTATTTTTAAAAAGTCATTATAATTCAGTTTCTGAATTGTATGTGCATGGATATTTATTGATATACAGATACATAGATTTTTGCATTCCATACAAACAACTATTAAATAGGGTCAAACATGAGCATGAGCTATTTGGACATTTGAAGAAACGTGGAAGGGGCTGTGTTCTTGTCATTCTGTGATGCTGTTCAGTACTGCGGTCCTAAAATACACCTTTGCCTACAAGGATCCTGCAGGCTAATTGCAGCAGCTGGGAACCTGCCCAGACTGTCACTGGTTTTTAGGTATGCTGCTGCAGGCAGTCACCAGCAAGCATCTGTCCCCAAATCTAGGGGGAGTTTGCAGTGTGGCATGATTCCCAGCCCCAGTATGGAACCTAATGGAAAGTGATAAGTCATAGACACAGATCGAAATACTTTTGTTAGAATAAATGTGAGACTTGTTTAAAAGTTGTATTCACCCACACACAAAAGAGAGTTACCTTGATCCCACAGGGGTCAATGCTGTTATTTTTCTGGACCAACTATTGATACAGGCTAGCAGGGAATTGCATAGAAGGGTCCCTGCAGGCTGCTTGGTATCACAGCCATCTCCTGGATCCCCCTGTATAGCAATCAGGCTCCGTGGTCTTTGCAGTCAGGCCAACCTGGTTTCAGTTCTTACTGCTGCTACTTATTACCTGTGTGGTTTGGGGCATGTTTTCCCATCTGAAATGTGGATTATAGTAGCACCTACCTCATATGGTGACTGTGAGAACTAAATGAGGTAATACATATTATATGCTTTGTAAAGTGCTTTTCACTTAATAAGCCCTGAGGTACTACACTTATTATTATTTTGTGTTATTATTATTAATAAAAACTGAGGTTCAGAGAGATAAGAAAGTTATCCAAAATTACATAGGCAATAACCGGCAGGGCCAAGGTGAGAACCTAGGGCTATCTGCCTATGATTATGACACGCTGCCCCACAAAAGGAATGGTTATTCTGAAAGCATCAAGAACAAAGGCAGAACCTGCCAGCAGACACTGTTGTGGACTCATCAATTTTTGGCACGATCTTGTCAGTTAGGGGCAAAACAGTGGTAATCAGCCTCATCTCTAGCAATCATTCCCACTATTCTTCTCACAGGCTGTGCTGCTGCTTCCTAAAGACTGCAAACCGAGGCCTCTGGCACTCTGAAACCAGGCAAAACTGAGCTAACCTATTTGTTAATTGGGGTTAAAATTTAACAAAATTAATACTGAGTCATGTAACCAGTATAGCTTTTTTATTTTGTATAACTTCTCTTTGTCTACCTCTACCCTGCTGTGAAACCCCATCTTGACATGGTGAACTCTGAGGCAATCCCTTCCAAATCCCAAATGAAAAGGGGAACACGAATGCGTCTGGTTTTTCCTTCCCTCAAACTTCCTGGAGTTTTCGTTTGGCACAGCCCTTAAGATGCCACCCAGAAGCCAAGGTGGGAAGGGGAAGTCAGGGCCTAGCCTTTGATTTCTTGCCACCCTTCTTTTCTTTTAGCAAAACACTTTCTAATTTTCTATTCCTGTCTTATAAGAACATTTCTTGGGTCACCTTCTGAGTCCATTCTACCCATGGCTTAGAGCAAAACTGTATTCTTTTCTTTTCTTTTTTTCCTTTTCCTTCCTTCCTTCCTTCTTTCCTTCCTTCCTTCCTTCCTTCCTTCTTTTTCTTTCTTTCTTTCTTTCTTTCTTTCCTTTTCTTTTCTTTCTCTTTCTTTCTTTCTCTCTCCCCTTCCTTCCTTCCTTCCTTCCTTCCTTCCTTCCTTCCTTCCTTCCTTCCTTCCTTCTCTCTTTCTCTCTCTCTCTGTTTCCCTCCCTCCCTCCCACTCTCCCTCCCTTCCTTCCTTCCTTCTTTCTTTTTACAAATGAAAGTCATTGTTTTTGGCTGGGTGCAGCAGCTAATGCCTGTAATCCCAGCACTTTGGGAAGCCAAGGCCAGTAGATCACCTGAGGTCAGGAGGTCAAGACCAGCCTGGCCGACATGGTGAAACCCCATCTCTACTAAAAATAGGAAAATTAGCTGGGCTTAGTGGCATGCGCCCGTAATTCCAGCCACTCGGGAGGCTGAGGCAGGAGAATCGCTTGAACCTGGGAGGCGGAGGTTGCAGTGAGCCAAGATCACACCAACGTACTCCAGTCTGGACCACAGAGCAAGATTCCATCTCAAAAAAAAAAAAGGAAGTTATTAATTTTAAGTTTTGATTATTATTAAGACAGGACTACATTGTATAGAGACATCTCTAAACCAATGAAGATAAAAACATTACATTATTCAGAACCTTAATATTCAGCATCTTCTAGGATTAAAACATAGTTATAAAACTTTTCTTTAGATTACTTTTTAAAAAAAGTTTGACCTAAGTTTTCTGGACCTTCCTTTTTTTTTTTAACCTTTAGGTTTGGGGGTACCTGTGAAGCTTGTTATATAGGTAAACTCACGTCATGTGGATTTGTTGTACAGATTATTTCATCACCCAGGTATTAAGCCAAGTACCCAATAGTTATTTTTTCTGCTTTTCTCCCTCCTGCCACCCTCTCACCCTCAGGTAGACTTCAGTGTGTGTTATTCCCCGTGTGTGTCCATGTGTTCTCATCATTTAGCTCACACTTACAAGAATGTGTGGTATTTGGTTTTTTGTCCCTGTGTTTGTTTGCTAAGGCTAATAGCCTCCAGCTCCATCCATGTTCCTGCAAAAGACATGATCTCGTTCTTTTTTACGGCTGCATACTGCATGGTGTATCTGTATCACATTTTCTTTATCTAGTCTCTCATCGATGGGCATTTAGGTTGATTCCATGTCTTTGCTATTGTGAATATTGCTGCAGTAAACATTCGTGTGCATATGTCTTTACAGTAGAATAATTTATATTCCTCTGGGTATATACCCACTAATAGAATAGCTGGGTCAAATGGTAGTTCTGCTTTTGGCTCTTCGAGGAATCGCCATACTGCTTTCCACAATGGCTGAACTAATTTAAACTCCCGCCAACAGTGTATAAGTGTTCCCTTTTCTCTGCAACCTTGCCACATGTTATTTTTTGACTTTATTAATAGCCATTCTGACTGGTGTGTGATGGTATTTCATCGTGGTTTTGATTTGCATTTCTCTAATGAATGGTGATATTGAACTTTTTTTCATATGCTTGTTGGCTGCATGTATATCTTCTTTTGAAAGTGTCTGTTCACATCATTTGCCCATTTTTTAAATGGGGTTGTTTGTTTTCCTCTTGTAAATTTGTTTAAATTTCTTATAGATGATGGATAGTAGACCTTTGTCACATGCAGAGTTTGCAGATATTTTCTCCCATTCCGTTGATTGTCTCTTTACTCTGTGGATAGTTTCTTTTGCTGTGCAGAAGCTCTTAAGTTTAATTAGATTCCATTTGTGTATTTTTGTGTTTTTTGCAATTACTTTTGGTGTCTTTGTCATGAAATCTTTGCCCATTCCTATGTCCAGGATAGTACTGCCTAGGTTGTCTTCTAGGGTTTTTATAGTTTTAGGTTTTACATTTAAGTCTTTAATCTATCTTGAGTTGATTTCTGTGTATGGTGTAAGGAAGAGGTCCAGTTTAAATCATCTGAACATGGCTAGCCACTTATCCCAGCCCCATTTATTGAATAAGGAGTCTTTTCCTCATTGCTTGTTTTTGTCACCTTTGTTGCATATCAAATGGTCATAGTTGTGCAGCCTTGTTTCTGGGCTATCTATTCTGTTTCATTGGTCTATGTGCCTGTTTTTGTACAAGTACCATGCTGTTTTGGTTACTATAGCCCTGTAGCATAGTTTGAAGTTAGGTAACACAATGCCTCCAGCTTTGTTCTTTTTGCTTAGAACTGCCTTGGCTATTCAAGCTCTTTTTTAGTTCTATGTGAATTTTGAAATAGACTTTTCTAGTTCTGTGAAGAATGCCATTGATAATTAGATAGGAATAGCATTGAATCTGTAAATTGCTTTGGGCAGTACTTAATGATACTGATTCTTCCTATCCATGAGCATGGAATGTTTTTCCATTTGTTTGTGTTTTCTCTGATTTCTTTGAGCAATGTTTTGTCATTTTTGTTGTAGAGATCTTTCACCTTTCTGGTTAACTGTATTCCTAGGTATTTTATTCTTTTTGTGGCAATTGTGAATGGGGTTGCCTTCCTGGTTTGGCTCTCGGCTTGGTTCCTGTTGGTGTATAGGAATGCTAATAATTTTTATACACTGATTTTGTATCCTGAAACTCTGCTGAACTTGTTTATCAGCTGAAGGAGCTTTTGGCCCAAGACTATGGGGATTTCTAGATGTAGAATCATGTTGTCTGCAAACAGAGATAGTTTGACTTTGTCTCCTCCTATTTAGATGACTTTCTTTCTTTCTCTTGTCTTATTGCTCTGGCTAGGACTTCCAATACTGTGTTGAATAGAAGTGGTGAGAGAGGGCATCCTTGTATTGTGATGATTTTCAAGGGGAATATTCCAGCTTTTGCCCGTTCAGTGTTATGTTGGCTGTGGGTTTGTCATAGACAGCTGTTATTACTTCAAAATATGTTCCGTCAATACCTAGTTTATTGAGAGTTTTTAACATGAAGCAATATTGAATTTTATCAAAAGTCTTTTCTGCATCTATGGAGGTAATCATGTGATTTTTGTCTTCAGTTCTGTTTATGTGATGAGTCCCATTTATTGATTTGATTATGTTGAACCAACCTTGCATCCTGGGGATAAAGTCTACTTGATCATGATGGGTTAGCTTTTTAATGTGCTTCTGGGTTTGGTTTTCTAGGGTTTTGTTGAGGATTGTTACATCAATGTTCATCAAAGATATTGGTCTAAAGTTTTATTTTTATTTGTTGTGCTAGGTTTTGGTATTGGTATGATGCTAGCCTCGTAGAATGTGGTGGGAGGAGCCCCCTCCTCAATTTTTTGGAATAGTTTTTGTAGGAATGACAGCAGCTCTGCTTTGTACATCTGATAGAATTTGGCTGTGAATCTACCTGATCCTTGGCTTTTTTTCATTGGTAGGCTATTTATTTCTGATTCCCTTTTGGAGCCCATAATTTTTCTCATAACTGTTCAAGGAATCAATTTCTTCCTGGTTCAGTCTCGGAAGGATGTACGTATCCAGGAATTTATCCATCTCCTCTAGGTTTTCTAGTTTGTGCGCATAGAGGTATTCATAGTAGATTATGGTGGTTATTTATATTTCTGTGAGTTCAGCGGTAACACCCCTTTCATGATTTCTAATTGTGTTTCTGTAGATCTTCTTTCTTTTCTTCTTTATTAGTCTAACTAGTGACTGACCTTATTTTTTTCAAAAAAGCAATTCCTGCATTCATTGATCTTTTGAATGTTTTTTTGTGTTTTGATTTCCTTCAGTTCAGCTCTGATTTTGGTATTTCTTGTCTTCTTCTAGCTTTGGGGTTGATTTGTCCTTGCTCCTCTAATTCTTTCAGTTGGGATATTAAGCTGTTAATTTGAGATTTTTCTAACGTTTTGATGTGGGCATTTATTGCTATGAATTTCCCTCTTAACACTGCCTTAGCTGTGTCCCAGAGATTTTGGTATGTTGTATCTTTGTTCTCATTAGTTTCAAAGAGCTTATTGATTTCTACCTTAATTTCATTTACCCAAAAGTCATTCAGGAGCATGTTGTTTAATTTCCATGTAATTGCATGGCTTTAAGTGATTTTCTTAATCTTGGTTTCTATTTTTATTGTGCTGTGGTCCAAGAGTATGTTTGGTATGATTTTGGTTCTTTTGCATTTGCTGAGGATTGTTTTATGTCCAATTACGTGGTCAGTCTTAGAGTATGTGCCATGTGACGATCAGAAGAATGTATATTCTGTTGGTTTGGGGTGGAGAGTTCTGTAAAAATCTATCAGATCCATTTGGTCCAGTGTATAGTTTAGGTCCTGAATATCTTTGTTAATTTTCTGTGTTGATTATCTGCCTAATACTGTTAGTGGAGTGTTGAAGTCTCCACTATTATTGTGTGGGAGTCTAAGTCTCTTTGTTGGTCTCTAAGAATTTGCTTTATAAATCTGGGTGCTCCTATGTTGTGTGCATATATATTTAGAATAATTAAGTCTTCTTGTTGAATTGAGCCCTTTATTATTATATAATGCCTTCTTAGTCTTTTTTGATCTTTGTTGGGTTAAATTTTATTTGTATGAAATTAAGATTGCAACCCTGGTTTTATCTGTTTTCCATTTGCTTGGTGAATTTTTCTCCATCCCTTTATTTTGAGCCTATGGGTGTCTTTACATGCGAGATGGGTCTCTTGAAGACAGTATACCATTGGGTTTTGCTTTTTTATTCAGCTTGCTACTCTGTGCCTTTTAAGTGGGGCATTTAACCCATTTACATTAAAGGTTAGTATTAATATGTGTGGATTTGATCCTGTCATTGTGTTGTTCGCTGGTTATTATGCTGGCTTGTTTGTGTGGTTATAGTGTCACTGGTCTATGTATTTAAGAGTGTTTTTGTATTATTTGGTAGCAGTCTTTCCTTTCTATATTTAGTGCTCCTTTCAAGACCTCTTGTAAGGCAGGTCTGGTAGTAATGAACTCGCTCAACATTTGCTTATCCCAAAAGGATCTTAGTTCTCCTCTTCTTAGAAAGCTTAGTTTGACTGGATAGGAAATTCTTGGTTGAAGATTTTTTTTCTTTAAGAATGTTGAATATGGGCTCCAATCTCTTCTGGCTTTTAGGGTTTCAGCTGAGAGGTTCACTGTTAGCCTAATGAGATTTCTTTTGTAGATGACCTGCAAAAGAGATCTAGCTGCCTTTAACATTCTTTCTTTCATTTTGACCTTGGAGAATCTGAAGATTATGTGTCTTGGGGATGATCTTTTTGTGTAGAATCTTGCAGGGGTTCTCTATATTTTCTGAATTTAACTGTCGGCCTATCCAGCAAAGTTGGGGAAGTTTTCATAGATGATATTCTGAAATGTATTTTCCAAGTGATTTGCTTTCTCCCTCTCCCTTTCAGAGATGCCAGTGATTCATAGATTTGGCCTCTTTACATAATCCCATACTTCTCAGAGGTTTTGTTCATTCCTTTTCATTGTTTTTTCTTTATTTTTGTCTCACTGTCTTATTTCAGAGAGCCAGTGTTTAAGTTCCAAGATTCTTTCCTCAGCTTGGTGGATTCTGCTGTTAATACTTGTAATTGCATTGTGAAATTCTTGTATTGCGTTTCCGGCTCTGTTAGAGTTGGTGGGTTCCTTTTTATACTGGCTATTTTGTCCTTCAGATCCTGCATTGTTTTATTGTGATTCTTAGTTTCCTTGTATTGGGTTTTTCCATTCTTCTAAATCTCAATGATCTTTCCTATCCATATTCTGAATTCTATTTTTGTCATTTCAGCCAGCTCAGCCTGGTTAAGAACTCTTGTTGGAGAACTGGTGCAGTCATTTGAAAGACACATGGCACTCTGTCCATTTGAGTTACTGGAATTCTTGTGTTGGTACTGGAATTCTTATTCCTTTAACTGCAGTGTAGATTGAGTACAGTCAATTGACTTCTTTTCTAGATGTTTTTACAAGGCCAAGGTTTTGTGCATGGTCTTTATTTGAAGCTGACTTCTTGTCTTTGGTTTCACAGTGTTAGTGGGTTATTTTTGGTGTTGAAGCTTTGGGTGTGATCCAGTAGGTGGTGGTTAGGATATCGGTCAGTTGGTAGACTTGCTCAGTTGTGTGGCTCCCTTTCTTTCCTCACAGTTGCAGCTGTGTTCCCTCTGAATGCTCTGAAAGTGGGCTCTTCTCTCCCTTGAGTGCTGGATGTAAATCATGGCTTGACACTCCTAGGCTCTGGGGTTATCTCAGTTTCCGTTCCTTCCCCAAGTTGGAGGCAGCAGAGGACGAGACCATAGTAGTGGTTGTGGCCAAGGGTCTTTTTCTTGTTTCCTGGGGGCTCTACCCCAGAGAGATACAGGTTAGCAGTTTTTCAGTGCAATCAGCCCATGATGGAGGGTCTGTGCTGTGGGTTCAAGCTAGGAATTCCCTGTCTGGTGACAAGCAGAGTGGGACTCAGGGAAGATATACCTGCCTCCTCTCCTTGGGTCAATTGCAGCTTGTTGGAGGTATGGGTGAGGCACTTAGGTCCCCCAAAAAGCAAATATTTTTATTCTCATTATGGACAGTCCAGAAAAACAGTAATTCATTTTTTGTGAGAGTTCTCCAAGGTTCTACAAAAGGTTCTAGGGTCTTTGCTCCTTCACTAGTCCAAGAGTAGCAATGGCACGTCCACTGCAGAGGTGGTGGCAGAGAAACTTTCAATTACCCCTGTGGGCTCTGCCTAGGGAGTTGCAGAGCTGCTACTGGCTCAACAGCCCCAACAGGGGGTGGCTGGAGGCCCATGCCTGGAGTAACTGCTGGGTGAGGAGGTACAGGAACAGGCCACTTTTCCGTAGGGGTGCTGCAGTATGCTGGGGGTCTGCACCGATCCCTAGTCACCTTGACTTTTCTAGTACCTAGGGGTGTCAACAGTGAAGGCTGTGAAACAGCAAAGATGGCAGCCTTCCTCTCCCCTTGGGTGCTCCCTCCCAGGGAGGTTCAGACCTGTTGCTGGCTGGAAGACATCGGTAGCAGTTGGCTGGAGACCCCATTGGGAGGTCCCATCCGGGGAGAAGGAATGGTACTGGGGACCAGCAGGTCTGGCTGTGTTTTCATAGAGCAGCGGTGCTGGGCTAGGGATCTGCTTCAGTCTCCAGATGCCCTGGACTCTCCAAAGCCCAAAGGGTGAGACAGCTAAGTCCCAAACAGCAAAGATGGCGGTCCATCCTCCTGCTGGGAGCTCCATCCCAGAGAGGTATGAAACCTCCATCAGCCAGAAAACACCAGCGGGGGTAGCTGGAGGCTCCAGCCTGGAGGTCCTGCCCAGTGAGGAGAAATGGGATCAGGGACCCACTTAGAACAGCAGTCTGGCCATGGAAACATATATTTTCATACAGATATGCATGGCTTATATATAAAAAAAGGAGGTTTGGGAATTTATTTTAAAAATGTTCTCTCTCATCAGTATCTGGCTTTCAACTCTGTCTTGCTATGAAACTAAACAACAAGATTTCTTTTCAAGATAGCACCCATCCCTTCCTTCACTAGAGTAAAATGACTCTTGACTTACCTTGAAAGCAGATGGGATACAAGGGAAAGAAAAATAACACCTGAATTACTAAGAAATTACAGAGGAAATAATGGAAGATATTTTTAAAATAGTATTCCCATAAGACTGGTACAGAACCAGTTATGCCATTGGGAGATATCTTTCATTCATTCATTCATTCATTCATTCATTCATTCAATAATATTTATAGAGAGCCAAGATTTGCCAGGCACCAAGGGTAGCAGTAAACTGAACTTTCCCACTTTCACAGTCCAGATCATAGTACTGAGATCACCCACAAGTATATTTATTTGATTTTTGTAGAACCTTGGAGAAGTCTCACAGAAAATGAATTACTGTTTATCTGGACTGTCCATAATGACAATAAAAATATTTGCTTTTTGGGGGACCACTACATTAAGCCCCGTGCTTAGGGTTGCTACATCCCAATCCTATCTGTATTTTGTATTATCTATTGCAAGTTACCCTAAAATTTATTATATCATAATTTCTATGGCTAATGCGTCTGGGAGCAGCTGAGCTGGGTACCATTTGGCCTAAGGTATCTCACAAGGTTGCAGTCAAACTGTCAGTCATCTCAAGACTTGATTGGGGCTGAAAAAACTGCTTCCAATCTCACTCACATAGTTATAGGCAGGCCTCAGAAGGTCTGCTTCCAAGCTTACTCACATGCGCTTATCCATGGGGCTACTTTGTGACATGGCAGATGGTTTCCCCCAAATAGGCAAACTAAAGGAGAGTGAAAAAGAGTGCCAAAGGTAGAAGCCACAGTCTTTATAACCTGATCTCACAATCGACATCCTATCACTTCTGCTGTATTCTGTTTGTTAGAAGTAAGTGCATACATCCAGTCCAAACTCTAGGGGAGGAGTTACTCAATGATATGAATACCAGGAAATAGGGATTATTGGGTGTCATTGTAAAGACTGTCTAGCATGACATTTCACTTGCCATAAATGCCTTTGGCTTACAGTTCACGTATAGATTTCTATGATTTCCCCCCAATTCTTTGGCATAAATGGTTGTAAGCATTTGATGAATTGTTTCACACATTATGGTTCAATATCAAATGTGTTTAGCAAACTTGCCATGACGATGATGGTTTGCAGGGCCTAGGAAGTGGAGGGTTTCTTTTAAGGTGGCATCTTGTAATCACTTGCTCTCTGTTTGCTATTGGGAGAGCATATTGTGATACAATCATGGAATCACAAATGAGTGGTTAATGAGATGACTTAGACATTTAGGAGGCTTTCGCCTTGGTCATTCATGCCCTGCCATTTCAGCTGTTCTAACCACTAAAGCAATTGAGCTCATCAGATCACAGGATTAAGGGTCAAAAATATGGATTTGAACCACGGCGCTACCTCTAACTAGCTCTTCACACGGATCAAGTTTCTTTCTCTCTCAGAAGTTTTGTTTATTTTTATTTTTTGGAAAATAAAAGATTGGATTAAATGGTCTCTAAAGGCCCTTCCCTTTCTAACATTCCATGCTTCTTGAGTCACAGGTAAATGGACTTGTTTCAGTCTTGCTCTGGTTGTGTAGCTTGTTGGTACTGGATAGACTCTTATCACCTGACAATTTTCTAGAGGAACAGAGGCCCTGGAAACAAACAAGACACATTTCCACCAGTTTTACATGTGAAAGCATTTAACATTTATTGAAATCTTACGATGTGCCAGGCACTATGCTAAGCACTTCATAGGCATTCTCATTTGAGCCTAGTAACAATCCTATGAGGCAGGTATCTTTCTAGCCTTTGTTTATGGAAGAAGAAACTGAGGTTTAGAAAGAAAAGTAATTCGTAAAAATCACAAGCTAGTAGTGAACAGGGCCAAAATTCTAATGACTGGTCTCTTTGGCTCAAAGCCAGGCTCTTGACCTCTAAGTTATCGATTTTATGCTCCAGTTCCTTGGATGGGACTTGACCAGTCAAAAATCCAGGACCCTGAGCAATGGAATGTATCAAAGTATTCTGGCCAATGTGATATCTTAGAAATCTTAAGCAGCCCATGAGAATGAACACTATTATTTCCACAATAAGCGGATGATGTAAAGGTATGACCTAAAGGAAGGCAGGTCCTATAAGCACATACCATTTTCTGACATGACCCCTAAATGTGTGTTGCTGAACAGAGATAACCAATAAGCCTTGTGCTGCCGCTGCTTTTTTAAAAAATTCTTTCTACTATCTTTAAAAAAAATTCCTCATGAACGTACATTTATTTGAAAACCTCTCCTGTGTTTTTCATGAGTAAGAGAGTTACAAAATGGTAATGCTACTCAGCCCCTCCAGCCCTCCTGGATGTATAGCCATAGTTTCTTCTTGCCAGAAGACAGAAGTAGGCAGGACTTTGAGGCTGGTTTTCCTTTTTCTCCTTTAGGCTTTTAGTCACACAACTAGAGCTTAGAATTAAATTGGAGCCATGGCACACTGTAACATAGTCTACAAGACTCCACTGGGAGCCCCCTGGCAAGGGATGCATCTGGCTTCTGGTTCCTTAGTTTGCAGTGTCACTGCTACACAAGCTGGTTCCTGCTATGGGTTGTCAAGAAAGGACATCCACCACTTTTCAGTGGCTCTTGTTCCTAAGTGGCTGTTTTAGGAGGGAGCCCTGTGAAGATGGAAGAAATATTATTTTATATAGCCATTTATTTGGCTGTTGGTAAAAGGGAAATTTCCCACCAACATGAAGAAGCCGTTCCAAAGATTTTATTAAATGGGAATGGCTGCATTAGAATGATCAAAACTGTAAAGTAACAAGATATAACCACTAAAATGTATGGAGAATTTTACAGGAGCTTTGCACATCATCTAAGTAAATTCTTTCACCAATCTTGGGTGATAGGTACTATTATTATTTCTATCATGCAGATGATATGTACAGAGTTTATGAGACCCAAAGTCACAATTGCAAAACTGGGAGAGCTGAACAAGAACTTGGGTATTTCAGAGTCCAAAGCCAGTGTTCTGGGTCACTATGTGAACTACCTGCAAATAAGTAAGGATCTTCTTTTATTTGAATCCCAGAAACTTGCAACTGCCCCTCATCAGGGATAGGCATTTAAAATGTGCACTTCCTAAATTTGTAACATAGACAAAATTTAAGGTTGAATAGTTACTTAAAGGATAAGCATTTGCAAAGCACTTCAAAATTATCCATTTTAAGTTGATATAAAATATGAAATTATAAAACATCAGAATGAGGAAGGATCTCGGGAGTAATGCATCCTTCATGTACCCTTCCATTCTTTTCCCATGCCACTTATCATTCTCACCAGTTCATTTAAATAATCTTTCTCTTGGGAGCACACTTAGTTTATAAAGCTCTATGCCTTGAAGACATTCCACAACTTGGGCATCTTCCTCATTCAGTTTCTACTTCCCTCAATATTAGACCCAAATGGGGTGAATTGTTTATAGAAGAAGAAGCAACTGAGACACACGGGGTCCTATTGTAGGGGGTGGGGAGGGATAGCATTAGGAGATATACCTAATGTAAATGACGAGTTAATGGGTGCAGCACACCAACATGGTACATGTATACATATGTAACAAACCTGCACGTTGTGCACATGTACCCTAGAACTTAAAGTGTAATAATAATAATAAAAAAAACAAAGGCCGGGCGCGGTGGCTCAAGCCTGTAATCCCAGCACTTTGGGAGGCCGAGACGGGCGGATCATGAGGTCAGGAGATCGAGACCATCCTGGCTAACATGGTGAAACCCCGTCTCTACTAAAAAATACAAAAAACTAGCCGGGTGAGGTGGCGGGCGCCTGTAGTCCCAGCTACTCGGGAGGCTGAGGCAGGAGAATGGCGTAAACCCTGGAGGTGGAGCTTGCAGTGAGCTGAGATCCTGCCACTGCACTCCAGCCCAGGCGACAGAGCGAGACTCCGTCTCAAAAAAAAAAAAAAAGAAAGAAAGAAAAGTAATTTGTCAAGATTACAAGCTAATTGTGAGCAGGGCCAAAAAAATTTTTTTTTCTTTTTAGACCGATTCTCACTCTTGTTGCCCATGCTGGAATGCAATGGCGTGATCTCGGCTCACTGCGGCCTCCGCCTCCCGGATTTAAGCTATTCTCCTGCCTCAGCCTCCCAAGTAGCTGGGATTACAGCTGCCCACCACCACACCCAGCTAATTTTTGTATTTTTGGTAGAGACGGGGTTTCACCATATTGGCCAGGCTGATCTTGAACTCCTGACCTCATGATCCATTGGTCCCAGCCTCCCAAAGTGCTGGGATTACAGGTGTGAGCCACCACACCTGGCCAGAGCAGGGCCAAAATTTTAATGGTTGATCTGTCTGGCTCAAAGCCAGGCTCTTCACCTCTAAGTTATTTATTTCGTGCACCAGCAGCTACTATTGAATCTCTACATGTTTTATTAGGAAGCAAAATGTATGCAGCAGAAACAATAGGTTAAATCTCTATGTTTACTTTCCTCTGGAGAACTTGTTCAGTTAATAATACTGCTTACCTTTTTGTTTTCTCTTTCAACATATTTGAATAGAGCTGTGCTGTCTAATAAGGTAACCACTGATTAAATGAGGCTATTGAGCACTTGAAACTGCTAGTTCCAGTTAAGAGGTGCCGTAAGTGTACCTCTTATAGCCAGATTTTGAAGACTTAGTATGAAAGAATGTAACATCTCATTAATAATTTTTTATATTGATTACATGTTGAAATAATATTTTGGATAGATTGGGTTAATGTGTATTATTGCTGGGCACGGTGGCTCACGCCTGTAATCCCAGCACTTTGGGAGGCTGAGGTGGGTGGATCACCTGAGGTCAGGAGTTCAAGACCAGCCTGACCAACATGGAGAAACCCCGTCTCTACTAAAAATACAAACTTAGCCAGGCATGGTGGCACATGCCTGTAATCCTAGCTACTAGGGAGGCTGAGGCAGGAGAATCGCTTGAACCTGGGAAGCGGAGGTTGCCGTGAGCTGAGATCGTGCCATTGCACTCCAGCCTGGGCAAAAAGGGCGAAACTCCCTCTAAAAAAAAAAAAAAAAAAAAAAAAAAAAAGTGTATTATTGAAAGTAATTTACCTTTTTTTTTTTTTTTTGAGACAGAGTCTTGCTCTGTCGCCCAGGCTAGAGTGCAGTGGCCGGATCTCAGCTCACTGCAAGCTCCGCCTCCCGGGTTTACGCCATTCTCCTGCCTCAGCCTCCCAAGTAGCTGGGACTACAGGCGCCCGCCACCTCGCCCAGCTAGATTTTTATATTTTTTAGTAGAGACGGGGTTTCACCATGTTAGCCAGGATGGTCTCGATCTCCTGACCTCATGATCCGCCCGTCTCGGCCTCCCAAAGTGCTGGGATTACAGGCTTGAGCCACCGCACCCGGCCTACCTAATGTTTTTAAGGTAGCTACTAGAAACTTTAAAATGACATGTGCCTCATACTACATTTCTATTAAACAGTGCTAGACAAGACCATAGGTTAAATAATAAAGGAGATATAACTAGAAAAAGCTAATTAAATCTCAATCTTGGAAGGTCTTGAAAGAGGATTTGTGAATCCCTGAGTGTGCCAAATATTGCTCACAGAATACAGAAAAACATAATATCTTCACACGAGTTTCATGACTTTGATACTGCATGGTAAGTGTAACTTTCACATGCCAATATCCACAACTGCTCGAGTCAGACACCTTTTGCAGTTCTGTACTGGCTGTGTTTTATGAAGTAGTTCCGTAGTTAAAAAAAAAAAAAGCTACCAAGAATGGAGGTCAGAAAAGAAGAGGGCATGGTCCTGCAAGGGAATTAGAAGACAATGGTTTAATTTCCATATGAGAGTGATGAAAGGAAGGCACCAAGCCATTAACTCAGGGTACATTGTCTGGCAGGCTTTTGGCAGGAGATGTAACATCTACTTAAGTGGGTCACAGACTGATTGTTAATTTCTATTTATGGGGTTTGTTTCATTTTCTGGTGTCTCAGTTAGCTCCAACTATTTATGCTTTAAATAGTTATGAAGGCATCCACAGAGGTAGTCAGAGTTTCTGGAGTGGTCATCATTAACTTCCTTTGTCAGTAATTCTCTACCTTCCAATGAGTCTTTAGCAGAATCAGAGCTACTCTCCTGGAATCCAGTCAGTAAGCTGTTATCAGAATTCTCCAGCCACTCCTGGATACCATGCCAACAAGCTGGAAAGAACTGTGTAGGAGGAATGACAGACTTGCTGAGTCAGGCAACTTCTTCAACCCAAGTTGGCTGGAATGAGCGTGACGCATCCTATGGGAACACAGGAGGTACAGGTCGCCCAGACCCAGCTCCATCTGATTTGCCAGCTAAGGAAGAGAACTGTCCCAGGGAAGGAGAATGTTCCAACTCCATGCAGAGAGGGAGCTGGCCACAGCTGAGCTCTGTGCAGGCAGCAGGGTGGTCACTAGCCCTCTGAATTATGGGGTTCCTTTGGTGTGGTTAGGATGTGGAATGAAAGAGTGAATAAAAGCTGAAGACTATTGCCAGGCATGGTGGCTCCCACCTGTAATCCCAGTACTTTGGGAGACGAGGCAGGAGGATTGCCTGAGCTCAGGAGTTCGAGACCAGCCTGGGCAACATGTGAACCTGTCTCTACTAAGAATAACAAACAAAAAAAAAAAAATTAGCCAGGTTGGTGCTGGGCGCCTGTAGTCCCAGCTACTTCGGGAGTCTGAGCCAGGAGAATTGCTTGACCCGGGAGACGGAAGTTGCAGTGAGCCTAGAGTTGAGCCACTGCACTCTCAGTCCAGCCTGGGCAACAGAGCAAGACTCCATCTCCAAAAACAACCAACCAACCAACCAAACCAAACAAAAAAAATCCGAGGACTATTAAGCCTAATTCTACTCACAAGCTTTGGATTTAGATCTAGACTAGATGAGAGTAGGTGGTCCCATTGTCAATACCTCCAAAGTGACTTTAATTTTGAGGTTTAGTGTGAAATTTGGAGTCAAAACAAGTGAAGGTGATTCACTTCTACCAGTTAACAGCTATGTGATCTTTGGCCAAATCACTTAGTCCTTCTGAGATTTCATTTCCATCTATAAAATGGGCATATCTATCTCCTCTCTGAATTTACTAAAGAAAGGTTTGTCAGGTTTAACTAAAAGACGTGTGTAAAAATCCCTGTCATCCAGTACAGGGAATGCAATGAATCTTCTCTCCTTTTCCCGTTCATGGGTTTTATGGTAAACTCCTAATATAAATAAATATATTTCCTATAAAACCAAATCCTAACCTTTGGTAATGATAATGCTTACCCTAGCTTATCTTTTTTTAACTACTTTATTTTGGAGATCATTGAACAATGACAATGATAACGATGGTAATGATGAATACTTTTCTTTTACTCAGCACCTACTCAATGCTTGGCCCTGTAAAATCGTAATGATCCCATGACGCAAGTATTATTTTGCTTCATGGGAAATCAACCGAAAATGGATTAAAGACTTAAATGTAAAACCCAAAACTGTAAAAACCCTAGAAGACAACCTAGGCACTACCATCCTGGACACAGGAATTGGCAAAGATTTCATGACAAAGACACCAAAAGCAATCACAACA
>NC_044568.1:20085119-20137619 GCF_007565055.1 Rhinopithecus roxellana | reverse complement strand
TCGGGCCGGCGGGACGCATTAGCCAGAGGGCTGGGAAACAGCGAGATGGCGCGCCCCACCTCGGAGAACACAGGCAGCTGGAGGGCGTGGGTGGTGTTACTGTGAAGGTCACCTGGACTGGGTGGTCGCGGGCTGCCGGATGCTGGACCCGCAGCCTGAGCTCCACAGCAGGCCACAGCAGGGAAGTGACAGCCCCGACCCAGGGACAGAGCCGTCCTGTCCACAGAGCATCCAGACCCACCAGAACTCCTGAGTGACTGCGGCTCCCGGCTGGGCCTCACTGCTCTGGGACACGTCAGGACACGTGGCAGCTCCCAGCATGGCAGAGGGCCCGAGCCCTGAGAACGCTGGCTGGAAAACGGAACTCGGAGGACGGAGCTTGTCGAAGGCGTCTTGCGTGAATTCTGGAGGAGACGCCCGTGTTGAGAGCAATTAGAATCCAGGCGTGAGCCCGGGCTGGCTGTGTCCACTGGAGCTGCCTGGCCTCAGCCGTGGGTGGGAGACTATGTGGTTTCTTGGCCCTCAGCCCTGGGGCCTTTCTTGGCCGCTGGCATTGGGTGAGTTTCTAGAAAGGCCTCACCATAGGTGTGGGGTGTTTTGCACCCTCTCCTTCGCTGTGGTGGCACAAGGCACCCACTATGTACCGTGCATGGTGGGGTGGGGGGTCCGGGGGGCAGGCACTGCGCTTGGCACTCTCCTTACGCTGACTTTGGTTCTTGTCCAATTCCTCCAAGGAGTTCACCCTATTATTAAATCTCAGAACAAAAACCAACCAAACAAAAAAACCACATACTCAGAGACTTAAAGAGGGAAACTAAGCCGCTGTCGCCAGTGCCATGTTATCGGCCGAACATTTCAATATCGATTCTGGCCATCGGAGGGGCTGGCTCAGTGAACTTCCAGAATGACATTGTTTGCAAAGAAACACAATTGACCTTGAAGGGAGCTCAGCCTTGGCCAGATGGGCCCTTAAAGTCTGGCTGTCACGTGACAACCCCAGCTCACAGGCTGAAATCCGGCCCTGGGCCGCTGCGCGGGTTGAGTAGGTAAAATTCCATACATATTTAAGCTTATCTATAACTTATTCCAATGCCCTAAGGAATCATACATCATTTTGTGTGTTGTTCAGTAACTTTTAAGCCCTGACTTCCTAATCCTAAATCGGCCCAGTGGTTGCAGGCCGCACTGCACAGTTCTGATGTAACTGTGCGAAGACTTTTGCCTGCTAGGTCTCAGGTTTGCTGAAGTTTACTGTTTATTATTAGGAATTTATTTATCAAAATATGCTTCTTTTTTACTCACTGGCCACTAGAACAGAGGCTTGTGGTAACACGTACAGAGATGGTGCATCCCTGTCCTGTCATTGAAGTGATTCCTCTCCCTTTTGCCAAACTTCCACAGAAGCCAAATAAACAGTGTAGATGCTCTGTCACCCTCTGTGGTCACGGCGGCCACTTGGATTGCACCCTGTCACTCTCTGTGGCCACGGCAGCCACTCAGATCTCACTCTGTCACTCGCTATGGCCACGGCGGCCACTTGGATACTTGGTCAATAAAATGGAGAGGTCAGTATTTACCCTGTGTGAGCCTGTGACCTCCAAAAGGCAAACACAGTCAGTTTGGTCAGGAGCTGGAGGATTTGTACACATATTTGTATGCTTTAGTCTACCACAGTTTTATGTGTGTGTACGTATATATACTTTATATATTCTTAGCTCTGTGTATATACATGTGTGTATATATTTGTATATATGCTTAACTCTGTGTATATATGTGTGTGTATATATATATAAATATATATTTTAGAGATGGCATCTCACTTTGTCCCCCAGGCTGGTGTGCAGTGGTGCAATCATAACTTACTGCAGCCTCATCCTCTTGGGTTCCAGTGATCCTCCTGCATCAGCCTCCTGAGCAGCTGGGACTACAGGTGCCTGCCATTGGGTCCAGCTGCAGTTGTTGTATTTTTGATACTCAAATTGCCTCTTTGTTCTCTATCACATCTATTGATGTATTTTGCTAAATGATTTTAGTGGTTTCAATGGCACGTGCTGGTGAGTGTGGACACATTTTTGCACTCGCATAGCCAGCACCACGCTGAGACTATCCGTCACCTGGAAAGGCCCCACTCTACCCCATCTACGCCCCAACCCGTCTGCCTCCCTCGCTTGGATGAGATAGGGTTTTCCAGGGTTTGTGTCTGTGGAGTTGGGCAGCATGCACTGGCTGTGTGTCTGTTCTTTCACCCAGCGAAGGATCGTGGTTTCTCCACGCAGTGTTGCCTCTCAGAAGGTCATTCCTGTCATTGCTGAGTAGTGCTTCATTTGTGGATGCACTACGGTTTGTTTGCATGTGCACCTATCGATGAAGATTTGGATTATTTTCAATTTTGGGCTGTTGTTTGGAATAAACTGCCGTGGAGATTAACAGCAAGTCTTAGTGTGTGCCTGGGTTTGCATTTCTCTTGGGTGAGGGCCCAGGAGAAGAATTGCTGGGCCATGTGATGAGTATATGTGTGACTTTATCAGCAACGCCAAACCCTTGCCAAAGGGATCGTTCCATCTGATAGATGTAGGGGTGGGTGGCGTATTATCGTTTTATTTTTTATTTTTCTGATTTATTTTTCATTTTCTAGTGACTAATGATTTTGAGAATCTTTTCCTCTTTGCAATTTTTGATGAAGTGTCTATTCAGATATTTTACTTTTTTTTTTTTTTAAAGACAGAGTTTCACTCTTGTCACCCAGGCTGGAGTGCAATGGCGCGGTCTCGGCTCACCACAACCTGCACTTCCCGGGTTCAGGTGATTCTCCTGCCTCAGCCTCCCAAGTAGCTGGGATTACCGGCATGCACCACCACACCCGGCTAATTTTGTATTTTTAGTAGAGACAGAGTTTCTCCATGTTGGTCAGGCTGATCTCGAACTCCCGACCTCAGGTGATCCGCCTGCCTCGGCCTCTCAAAGTGCTGGGATTACAGGTGGGAGCCAACATGCCCGGCCAATTTCACTCATTTTTGTGGGGATGTTTGTGCTGAGTTTCAAAAGCTTTTGATTGTGGTCTGGATGCAAGTCCTTTATCAGGTATCTGTTTGGTCAAAATTTTCTCCCAGTCTGTGACTTGCTTTTTATTTTTATTTTATTTATTTTTTGAGGCAGGGTCTCAGTGTGTCGCCCACGCTGGAGTGCAGTGGTGAGATCATGGCTCACTGCAGCCTCCACCTTCTGGGCTCAAGCGATCCTCCCACCTCAGCCTCCCGAGTAGCTGGGACTTCAGGCACCTGCCACCACACCCCGCTAAGGTTTGTATTTTTTGTGGAGACAGGGCCTCACTGTGTTGCCCATGCTGAGCTTGAGTTGTGCTCAGACAATCCACCGGCCTCAGCTTCCCAAAATGCTGGGATCACAGGCATGAGCCACCATGCCCAGGCCGACTAGCCTTTTCATTTCTTAATCATGTGTTTTGAAGAATAGAAGTTTTTTTTGTGTTTGTTTTTTGTTTGTTTATTTTTGAGACAGAGTTTTGCTCTTATTGCCCAGGCTGGAGTGCAATGGTGCGATCTTGGCTCACTGCAACCTCCACCTCCCGGGTTCAAGCGATTCTCCTGCCTCAGCCTCCCGAGTAGTTGGGATGACAGGCATGTGTCACCACACTTGGCTTATTTTGTATTTTTGGTAGAGACATGGTTTCTCCATGTCAGTCAGACTGGTCTCGAACTCCTGACCTCAGGTGATCTGCCTGCCTCGGCCTCCCAAAGTGCTGGGATTACCGGTGTGAGCCAGTGCACCTGGCCAAGAGTAGAAGTTTTTGATGTTAAATTTATCAATTTTTTTGGCCGGGCACGGTGGCTCAAGCCTGTAATCCCAGCACTTTGGGAGGCCGAGACGGGCGGATCACGAGGTCAGGAGATCGAGACCATCCTGGCTAACACGGTGAAACCCCGTCTCTACTAAAAAATACAAAAAACTAGCCGGGCGAGGTGGCGGGCGCCTGTAGTCCCAGCTACTCGGGAGGCTGAGGCAGGAGAATGGCGTGAACCCGGGAGGCGGAGCTTGCAGTGAGCTGAGATCCGGCCACTGCATTCCAGCCTGAGCGACAGAGCGAGACTCCATCTCAAAAAAAAAAAAAAAAAAATTATCAATTTTTTTTAATGCTTTTTGTGTCTGATCCAAGAAAAATATGTGTCTATCCAAGGGTCATGAATAACTTTTCCTATGTTTGCTTCCAGAAGTTTTCTAGATTCAGCTTTTTAAATTAGATCTATGCTCCATTTCAAGATAATTTGTGTGTGCTGTGAGGTAAGGGTTGGGGTTCATATTTTTCCGTATGGATTTGCAGTTGTGCCAGCACCATTTGTTGACAAGAATGTTCTTTCCTCACAGAATTGCTTTTGCACTTTGTTGAAAATTGACCATTTACATGTGGGTCTATTTCTGGACTTCTTTTTTTTTTTTTTTTTTTTTTTTTTTGAGGCGGAGTCTCGCTCTGTCGCCCGGACTGGAGTGCAGTGGCCGGTTCTCAGCTCACTGCAAGCTCCGCCTCCCGGGTTTACGCCATTCTCCTGCCTCAGCCTCCCGAGTAGCTGGGACTACAGGCGCCCGCCACCTCGCCCGGCTAGTTTTTGTATTTTTAGTAGAGACGGGGTTTCACCGTGTTAGCCAGGATGGTCTCGATCTCCTGACCTCGTGATCCGCCCGTCTCGGCCTCCCAAAGTGCTGGGATTACAGGCTTGAGCCACCGCGCCCGGCTATTTCTGGACTTCTTTCATTGATCTACACATGTATCTTTACACCAGTGTGCTGCCTTATCATGGTTTTATACTATATCTTAAGATAGTATGTCTTCTAAATTTGTTCTTCTTTTTTTTTTTTGAGACGGAGTCTCGCTCTGTTGCCCAAACTGGAGTGCAGTGGCCGGATCTCAGCTCACTGCAAGCTCCGCCTTTCGGGTTCATGCCATTCTCCTGCCTCAGCCTCCTGAGTAGCTGGGACTACAGGCGCCCGCCACCTCGCCCGGCTAGTTTTTTGTATTTTTTTAGTAGAGATGGGGTTTCACCGTGTTAGCCAGGATGGTCTCGATCTCCTGACCTCGTGATCCGCCCGTCTCGGCCTCCCAAAGTGCTGGGATTACAGGCTTGAGCCACCGCACCCGGCCTGTTCTTCTTTTCAAAATTATTTTAGCTATTATAGATCCTTTGTATTTCAGACAGTCAAAAAGAATTGGTACCAATCCTATTGAAGCTATTCCAAAAGATGGAGAAAGAGGGAATCCTCCCTAAGTCATTCTATGTAGCCATATAAATTTTAGAATCAACACGTCGGGTTCTACAAAAACAGCCTGCATGGCTTTGACTGGAATGAGTTAAATCTATTGACCGATTTGGGAAGAGCTGTCATCTTAGCTCTGTCCAATAGTCCAATCCATGAACATAGTTTGCCTCTCTTTTTATTTAGGTGTCCTTTAATTTCTCGCAGCAGCATTTTAGAGTTTTCACTATCAGGTCTAGCCCATACTTTGTAAAAGGTGAAGGATTTATATGCTCTGAAGACAAATCAGGGTATACTAGCTCATATTTTGTTAAATTTACCGCTAAGAACTTTATGATTCACTTGTAAATGGTATTTGATTTTTTTGCAAATGGTATTTTTAAAAAATTTAAATTTCCAATTGCTTGTGCTTATAGACAGAAATACTGTTAATAATAAATAAAAAAAAAAAGAAATACTGTTAATATTTGCATACTGGCCTTTATCCTGAGACCCTGCTTAGTTCTAGTTCTAGTAAGTTTTTAAAAAATTCTGGCTGGGTGCGGTGGCTTACGTCTATAATCCTAGCACTTTGGGAGGCAGAGGCAGGTGGATTGCCTGAGCTCAGGAGTTTGAGACCAGCCTGGGCAACATGGTGAAACTCCATCTCTACTAAAATACACAAAATTAGCCAGGAGTGGTGGTGGGTGCCTGTAATCCCACTCGAGAGGTTGAGACAGGAGAATCGCTTGAACCTGGGAGGCAGAGGTTGCAGTGAGCCAAGATTGCACCTTTGCACTCCAGCCTGGGCAACAGGGCGAGACTCTATCAAAAAAAAAAAAAAAAAAAAAAAAAAAAAAAAATTCCTTGGGATTATCCAAGTAGAGATTTGCATTGTCTGTAGATAAAACAGTTTTACTTCTTCCTCTCTTGCATGCTTTTTATTGTTTGTTTCTGTCTTTACTGTACTGGCTGGAACCTAGTGCAATGTGAGATAGAAGGGATGTGTGGAGACGTCCTGGCCTTGGGGGGAGCGTCTCATATTTCACCATTAAGGATGATGTTAGCTCTAGACTCTACAGAGATGTTCTTGATCAGTTGAGGAAGTTATTTTCTATCTCACTTGTGCTTGGAGTTTTTAATCATAACTGGATGTTGAGTTTTGCCAAAGCCTTTACTGCATCTTCCGCAATGATCTTATTGTGTTTCTCCTTATTCTGCTTATGTCGTGAATTGCGTTGACTGATTTTTGAATGCCAACTCTGCATTTTTGGGATGAATCTCTCTTGGCGATAATATGTTATTTTCATGTGTGTGTGTGTGTGTGTGTTTTTTTTTTTTTTTTTTTTTTAGACAGAGTCTTGCTCTGTCACCCAGGCTGGAGTGCAATGGCACGATCTCGGTTCACTGCACCCTCCGTCCCCTGGGTTCAAGCAATTCTCCTGCCTCAGCCTCCTGAGTAGCTGGGATTACAGGCATGCACCACCACGCCCAGCTAATTTTTGTATTTTTAGTAGAGACAGGGTTTCGCCACGTTGGCCAGGCTGGTCCCGAACTCCTGACCTCAGGTGAACCGCCCACCTTGACCTCCCAAAGTGCTGGGATTACAGGCGTGAGCCACTGCGCCTGGCCCATTTTCATGTTTTCTGGGATGGATTTGCTCATTTTCGTTGAGGAATGTTGCCGTGCTCACGAGGGCCTTGCTCTGCTGTCGCCTGCAGGTTCCTTCCAGTGTTGTCTGTGTCACAGGCCTCATAACACAGATGAGAAAACAGTCCCTCCTCCTTCACTTTCTGAAGAAGTTTGTATGAGTTTGACATCATTCTCTTCCTTAAATGTGTAATAGAATTCAGCAACAAATCCATCTGGCTTCCAGGATCTCGCTAGAATAGAATATTATCACCTTGATTTCATTGCTTTCATTTTTATGGTGACTTTCTATTTGGTCAGTCGATTCTGATTTTTCCTTCACAGTAGCAATATCAAGGTTGATTTCTCAATACGTGCATTGCAGCTTATGAGCAAATCTGTTTAAAGAAAGATAAGAAGTGAACAGCATTCTGGGGCGGGAGGAGGAGGGTGGTTTCAGATACGGTGAAACCATTTGTTGAGAGTGGAAAGGCTGGTGTGATGAGCCCCTGCCCTAGTGCTGGAGGCGGCAGGAAGGGCCTGGGGCTGCCCTGTCTTCCCCAGCTGGTGTGATGAGCCCCCACCCCAGTGCTGGAGGCGGCAGGGAGGGCCTGGGTCTGCCCTGTCTCCCCTCTACGTTGGGAGCCGCTGTGTGAGTTGAGCACTGGGCTGAGGGTGGGGTGCCCTCCTTTCCATCTGAATTCTGTATTTGAGATGAAGAAGGTTGGATTTGGTGACAACAGGAACTGTGTTTAGAAGGAAAACTCTGTTTCTTGAAGCAACACCTACTCCACATTTCCAGAGGGTTTTGCTATCTCCTCACCTCAGAATAAGGGAGACTTTACAGGACCAGCCCAACACTGAAGATCAGAGTTTATTCCCAAAACGCCTCCCCAGAACCAAGCTCCAGGACACATAGGCACGAGACTTGCCTGTGCCAGCGGCCACGGCAGTGAGTATAGGCCAGGGGTTCTGCACAGGAGGGGCTGTGCACCCATTTAGGTCTCAGCCCACTGGCCTCTAGTCTGTGTGAATTCTGTGGGAGTGAGACCTTTACTCTCTGGGCTCTGGGAGAAGGGCAGAGGGTGGCAGCTGTTGGGTGACCTAGATGGGAGACGACATCAGCACGGATGCCTGAGCTGCTGAGGATGGGTGGCCCCTCTCCAGGCCAAAGGTTGAGCCCCTGAAGGCCACATCGCCCAGAATGCAGGCCTTTCTCAGGGGGCTGTCAGGAGAAGTAGGGGGTGCCCCTGGGTAACTTGGGGCACAGGCTGGTGCAGCCCTCTCCAAGGATGGCGTCTCTTGAAGTTTTACATTGAATTCCGTGATATAGCATACTTTTAAAAATATGAAAATGATGTTCATAATAACCAACTGGTTGAATTATTATTATTATTTTTTGCTGTTCTTACCCTCCTACCCTCAAATACAATCGATCCTCCATGAAGTGGTGCCATTGTGGTTCAGAACACTTCGCACATTGTTTAGAGGTTTCTCCACCTGGAAGGACCTGAGCTCCTAAGCAAAGGTGTGGGCACTCCCTTTGTGGGAGAAAGCCAACAGCTCAGACAAGAGACCCCCTCCAGCAGAGGCAGGGGCTTCTCCTCCAGACCCAGGTCTCCCTTTGCCCCTGAGCCTGCTCCCCATGACGCACTGGTCACGTAAACCCCACTAGGCTATGGGTTCCCTAAGCTGGCTGGGCAAGAGCTGGGGCCCTACCAGCCCCTCCAGGCCTCTGCTAAGCTTCCTGGGACAGTCCAGACAGAGCATCCCAGGGGCTCTGCTCACCTGGGCTGGGAGGATCTGACGGGCAGGCAGGTGGGCAGAGCAGAGCGCAGGGCAGGCACTCCCCTCGCCAGCATCTGCTCCTGCTGAGAAAGCTCCTGGCTCACAGGAATGACCAAGAATGGAGAGAACCTTCAATGACTGGAAACAGCACTACGCTACGAATGTGTTAAATATGCACATTTCCGTTGAATGATGGTACTGTGCTTATAGATACAGCATTAAGTGGAGAAAAGTATGTAAAATGAGTTAAGGTAAACAATCGGTAATACAGTGATAAAACGTTAAACCCCGACTATCAAAAAGTACCTGACTCATTCATTCCAACTGGAGCTCATCCCCGTGAGCACTGGGTCAGAGAGATGAGTTCCCCAGCTCTGCCACTGCGCCTTGCAAGGTACCAAATTAACATGAGCCTCAGACTCCTCATCTTCAAGTGGGGTTAGCCTTAGGGTTGTCTCGGCCTCTGGTAAGCCATCACGGCAGGCTCTCGGCGGGGTCTGGTGGGCAGGAGGCCCTCAGTGAGTCTTGCCACTGCCTCTGTTCTTACTTGGAATCTGTGAGCTGCGAAGACAGAACTCATCGTCCTCTGCTTCTGTACTTTGCACATACAGTTTTTTATTGCGACAAGCTCTACGTTGCATGGCATTGATTTATGCAAATATCTGTTTCTTTATCTGGAGTCCTGCCCTCTTTCAATACAGTGCTTGGAATTCAACAGGTTATTTGTTAAATGTATTTTCAATAGGTTATTCTTGTTAAATATATTTTTGCTAAATGGAAGCTGCCTGGGTGTGGTGGCTCATGCCTATAATCCCTGCACTTTGGGAGGCTGAGGCAGCAGGATTGCTTGAGCCCAAGATTTTGAGACCAGCCTAGGCAACATGGGAGACCCCGTCCCTACTAAGAATGCAAAAAATTGGCCAGGTGTGGTGGCACACACCTGCAGTCTTAGCTACTCAGGAGGGTTGAAGTGGGAGGATCACTTGAGTCCAGATCAAGGCTGCAATGAACCATGATCGCACCATTGCACTTCAGCAGCCTGGGCAACAGAGCGAGACTCTGTCTAAAAAAGAAAAAAGAAAAAGGAAGCTATTGCCACACCAGCCACCGAAGCCCCTCTGAGGGAATCCTGGCATGCTTTGGTCTTTGGTTTGGAAAAGTTACCAGTTTCAGACTCAACTTTTGTTGCTTGTGATCAAATCCTGGTCCTGCAGTGGGAGCGGTTTCTGTAGCTTTCTCTTCAGTGAAAAACATTTCTAGATCTGCATTAAGAGGACTAAACCGAACGCAGGGGTCGATGGAGTCGGGCTCGAGGACCATTACCATCGGGCGCTGTTTGTCTCTAACCCAAATGCCAAGCCTCCCAGACAGCAGCTTGCGGCATTGGGGTGCGTGCGCAGGAAGCGGAAGGCTGAGCCGTCCAGCCCTCCCTCAAAAGCCAGGGTCGAGGCCATCTGGGGGTCTTCAGAGAGGTCTCGCTGTACGCTCTGGACAAACCGCATGCCACACACAGCAGGCATAGTCGGTTCTGCCAAAACGTGACATGTGCTTTCCTGGAAACCACCACGCAGGCAGAACAGCGCAGTTAAAAACCACAAGGCGTGTGGGGAAGGGAAGCCAAGGGTGCAGCACTTAAGGACTTCACCAGCACCAGGTTACAAAGGGAGTGGAGGCCAAGGTGGGTGGATCACCTGTCGGGAGTTCGAGACCAGCCTGGCCAATATGGTGAAACCCCGTCTTTAGTAACAATATAAAAATTAGCCAGGCGTGGTGGCGTGCCCCTGTAGTCCTAGCTACTCGGGAGGCTGAGGTAGGAGAATCACTTGAATCCGGGAGGCGGAGCTTGCAGTGAGCCGAGATTGTGCCATTGCACTCCAGCCTGGGCCATAAGAGTGACTTTGTCTCAAAAAAAAAAAAGGGAGAGGCACCTAATAAAAACGGCAGCACAGCCTCCCACACATTCAGTGGTTCAGACACACAAAGACGGCAATACAGATGTTGCCTAGGCTGGTCTCAACACAGCATCGGCGCTAGGAAGTGACGCCGCCTGGGATGGTGGGCACGTGGGAAGGCCCAGCGGAGGGTGGGTATGAAGTGGCCATGGGGTGTTGGCAGAGACAGGCGGAAGTCGTGCCCTGATGAGGACAAGGTGCCCGGGCAGCCAGGGGCAGGGGGTGCAAGGGGCATGTGCTTCTCCTGTTCCTATGTGGCTCGGTTCCACGGCGGGCAGCAGCAGCATTTGCCTGGCATTTTTGGTGGGTGAAATGGAACAAAGGCAAACACAGATTTGCATTGTGTTCAGATCGTCTCCTACAAATCAATTGCTTTGGAACCAATTGGCATTTTCAAAGCAAATGTGCGGCAGAAGTGGCTGTCTGGGCCATTCCATGTTGAATAACCCGCAGAATCACACCCCGTGGAATAAATTTCAAAAGTGACTGCTTTTCTCAGCCAGAGACTGTTGAAAAAAATGGAAAACAAAACAAACGAAGGCAAAACAAAACAAAGCCTGGCGTGTCGCCTAAGCCCTCGTGACCCCTGTCTGGATGCAGACAGGATGGCCCGTTAGAATCGCTCGGTGCTCCCTTCCCAGGGACCTGTTAGAACCTCTCGGCGTTCCCCTCCCAGGGGCCCGGGACTTCTCCTAAACCACCCCTTCCCCGGGCTTCTCATAGTCAGGCAGAGAAGGTCTTATCTCTCCCCAGTTCTGAAAAAAGCACTGAATGCCCCTTGGGCTTGGGTGTCCTGTTAACTTCACAGAGCTGGCGAGGCGAGGCAGGCTGGGGCGCTCCTGGACCCCACGTGCTGGTGCAGGGGCCGCTCACAGAAGGCAGGGGCTGACCTGGCCGCACGGCGTCTACCGCATGTCTTTGGTGGACACTCTTTCCAGGGGTGGGTCAGGGACGGGTTTGGCTGTTGCCCAGATGCTTCCCTGGGACACGGCTGTGCTTTGGGGTCAGCTCTGTGACCTCCTGTGGGGAATTCCCCTCTGGTGGGTGGCTTGGAGCCCCCAGCGGCCCGCGCCCACCTGCCTGCTCTGGGTGGGATGCTGCCTTACCAGCTCCTAATGACTCCCGTCCAGCCGGCGCATCTCCGGGGCTGCTGAGGACAGGGCAGCGGTGCTCCACCCGTGGGAAGCTGGGCAGTGGTGGGATGGCACTCCTGGCCTCTCCATCTGCTTTGAATTATGGCCTGGATTTCTGATGCTTCGTGGCCGCTCTCCTCCCCATGTGTTGGACATCGCCGTCTGTGGCCCTGGCCGTACCGATGACTTCAGCTGGCTCAGGCTGCACTTGGGGTCATGCCACAGCACCAGTCCGCGCCCCTGCCCAGGAAGGGGAGGTTGCTTTCAGCCCCCGACCCCCACCTTCCTGCACCCAGGAAGTGATCCCAGTCATTAGGTGCTTGGGGACCGACACTCTGTCCTCCCCATGCCCTGGCCTTTGGTTCCCCATGGCGACTGGCTGCCCAGAAGAGAGGCTGCAGCTCCATCGTCCCCATCGCTCCCTCCTGGGTGCTCAGCCCACCCAGGGCACGCCGCGTAGTCGGGGGGCGGGGGTTGGATCTGGGACTGGCCCCATCTCTCCAACTCCATGCCGCTTGAGAGACTGAGTCTTTCCCAACAAGACGTGGCCGTCCAATGTCACAAACTCATCTGACCTCACACAACCTGGGGTCTTGGAGACACACGCTGGCCCCAGCTCTGCTACCATCAGCGAAACATTTTCAGAACTGTGTAAAGAATCCATGTCACATTCTTTCCTGTGCTCTCGCTGGTGACAAACTTTCATCTTACGAGAGCGGATTCAAGTTTTCAAACTAAACAGAGACCTAAGTGCGGCTCTCCTGGGCCTGGTGGCCATGCATGTGGCTGAGTGTCCTGGGGCAGTGGCCGTCCGCCGTGTCAGCCCACTCTTCCTCTTTAGTGAAGTCAGAGGTGGAGCATCAATTACAGGAGGGCGAAGAGAATTTGAACATAAACAGGTCAGCTGAGGGCCCTGCACAGAGCAGCTGGCTTGGGCAGCACTGTGGACCCCAAGCTGACTGCCACAGGTGAAGGGCTCACAGAGCCAAGGCATGCCACCCCAGGTAGGCACAGGTGTGGTGGGCACGCTGGGAGGGGTGCAGGGAGACCCGTGGGCAGCTCCCATGGGAGGGTCACCACACACGGAGGTGGGTGCCAGGGGGGCGCCCTTCTTGTGCAGCTTGGCTTTGAGGCAGAGTGCAGCCTGCAAACAGCATCACCCACCAGCTGTGCTGCAGCACACCAGCCACAGCACCTCATGTGGAAGGCGGGCACTGAGACGGGCCCTGCCAGGGCTCCTTCTGCCCTCGCCCTTGGTATTGTTTCTGATAGCCTAAGAATAAAGGGTTACTTTTGATGATTCCTGTGGTCAAATCATTACTGCTGGCGATCCTGCACGTTCCCAGCGCTTGGCAGCTCGAGAACGTCTTTCGCATACAGGATTGCATCTTTGCTTTGCAACCCTCCCTGTCAAGCAGCCCTGGGGCCTGTCAGGAAAGGGCTGAGGAAACCACAGCTCACACAGGTGGTGGGAATGGCAGACCCCGCCTGGGGCTCTGAGTCCAGGCCGGACGCAGATTCTCACAGGAAGATTTAATTTAATAATTTGTGTATTAAATTTATTATTAAAAATAAATAAAACCAACAGATTTAAACAATAAATTAATTCAACCATTCAAGCAACAAATTAAATTATTCAATAATTTTAATAAGTCAATAAATTAATTAATAAATTAGAACTAAAACAATAAAATAAATAGAAATAAAATTAAATAATTATTAAATTAACTTAACATTCATAGGATATTAAAGTTATAAAATTCTTGTGTTTTGAATCTTGGAAATACCTTGACCTGGCTTTCTGACTGTACATTATGCATAAAAATGGAAACATCAGCCAGGCACAGTGGCTCACGCCTGTAATCCCAGCACTGTGGAAGGCCAAGGCAAGGGGGATCACCTGAAGTCAGGAGTTCAAGACCAGCCTGGCCAACGAAGTGAAACCCCATCTCTACAAAAAACACAAAAAATTAGCTGAGCATGGTGGCAGGCACCTGTCGTGCCAGCTACTCGAGAGGCTGAGGCAGGAGAATCACTTGGAACCCCCAGGAAGCAGAGGTTGCAGTGAGCTGAGATCATGCCACCGCACTCCAGCCTGGGTGACAGAGCGAGGCTCCATCTCAATAAATGAATGAATGAATGAATGAATGAATGGAATCAACACAGTGATCCCAGTCATTAGGTTTAGAGTATCATCTTCCTGAATGTATTGTTATCTAAACGGACTGCCCGTTGCATTTAGCTTTATAGCCACTTTTGCCACCCAGTGGTATTTTGTGGCCATGCTTCCACGCTAGGATACACTGCTTTGTTCCTTTTCATGGCTGCATGGTATACTGTTGTCCTCACTCTGTGGGCAAATGTTTACGAACCATGTGCTGTATGCTGGAACCATGTGCTGGGAGCTGCGGACACAGTGAGGAGGACAGAGGTCTACGTGGATGCACCACCATCCATTTCACAAACCCCTTATGGATGGGTCTGGATCATTCTGTGTAGTTATTTTCTGCAACGAGCCATGTTGCAATGCATGTCTTCACTTATCCGTCTTTGCATATGCATCTATTAATTATTTAGAATAAGTTCCTGGAAGTGGAATTACAGAATCAAGAATAAGCACATTTAAAATCCAGGCCAATGTACAAGTAGCTCCTAAAAAGCAGGCATCAATTTCCATTTGCCGACCCCATGTGGGTGTGCCTGCCCCTCTCACCCTGACAGCAGGGTGTTGCCATGCTTGTAAATCCCTGCCGCCTGGCGGGTGGCCTGTGCCTCAAGCAAGCAGGTGTCATTGATTGTGAGTTAGGATTGACAGCTGTTTGCATTTTTTCTTGGGCTGATTGCCAGTGTATATTATTTTAAAATTTTAAATGGATTTGGTTTTTCCTTACTGATTTATAAGAGCTCTTTCTATATGGAGGATATTGACTCCTTGCCATATACCCGTTGCCATTTTTCTCTCTGTTGACTGATTCATTTCATCAGAGTTTTCATCTTCTTTCAAAAGAAAGTCCCTAGGCCGCTCCTCCCTGCAGGGAGCTCCTGGACAGGGATCAGTCCACCTCCATGTGCGTGCCTCGCCGATGCAGCCAGTGTGAGGCCCCGGGCAGCAGGGGCTCCTGACCACCTAGGAAGAATGGGCACTCCCTGCTGGTGTCTGGAATGGAAGGCTATTGGCCTGGGGACCCGAGCATTCCGTGGGGCAGGGCTGTGGAGGAGTCATCTCCGTAAATCTTTAGTGTCCTCATTTCTCCCCTCCTTTATCTCATAAGGCCTCTTGGCCGAGCCCAGTCTCCCCCGAGGAATCCTCTTTGGCACACATCATTTGTCGTCTGCTTTGTTCTGCTGCTCGGTGTTTGGGATTCCAGGCTCACTGAGAAGTCATCTGTTGGGGAAAATTTGGGGCTGGTTGACTCTGTTGTCAGTGACACCGCCAGATGGGGCTGACTCCAGATGGACGGGGTTGGCCAGGGTCAGTCTGGGCCAACAGTGCCAGCCCGAGGCTGCTTCCTGGGTAGGGACCATCTCATGGGTGCCTGAGGGGTGAAAACTTGGGGTGTTCGTGTCACCTTGACTGGTGCACAGGAAGGCCCCGCACGTTAGCTGTTGGTGAGGAGCACCAATGCCCAGGGGAACACCCACACGTGGGGGAGCACCCACACCCAGGGCCCCTCATTCCTGGGCATTCGGTTCCTCAGCAACCCTGGCTTGGTGCTGGGACCTGTGATCCACAGGCACAGATCTGTCTTCAGGGATCTCATTGTGAAGCTGGCCGTGTTTTATTCTTTTTTTTTTTGATGGAGTCTTGCTCTGTCACCCAGGCTGGAGTGCAGGGGCGAGATCTCGGCTCACTGCAAGCTCCGTCCCCCAGGTGCACACCATTCTCCTGCCTCAGCTTCCCGAGTAGCTGGGACTACAGGCGCCCGCCACCACGCCCGGCTAATTATTAGTATATTTTAGTACAGACGGGGTTTCACCGTGTTAGCCAGGATGGTCTTGATCTCCTGACCTTGTGATCCACCCACCTCGGCCTCCCAAAGTGCTGGGATTGCAGGCGTGAGCCACCGCACCCGGCTGGCATGTTTTATTCTATGTGTTCAGCTGGACAAAGTTTCCCCAGTCGTCCACGTCCTAGTCCATGGACCTAAGAAAGTACAGCTGGACAGCAGTGCCAGAGGCATTGTGAAATGCAAACCACTGCTGTTAAGTCAGGTTCCTCTGCGCTGGGGAGGCTGCGAGGAGTAGAGTCACCTCTGGCGTTGTCTTCCAGCCTGGCCCCTGCCCTCCTCCTCCTCATCCCATCCGGCCCGCCCTACAGGCACAGATGTCCTTCTCACTACTCTGATTCTCATTTTGTAAACTCAGATTGCTGGGATAAAGCAGAGGCATGTTCAAGGCATGCAGCTGTTTGGAGCTTTGAGGATGGCGTGCCGCAACCGTCTCCAGCTTGGCCAGGAGGCTGGGTCCAGATGGCGGCAGCAGGGTCTATTTCTGGCTATTCGTAGCCCCAGGCTGGGTTGAACATTTAGATGAATGAGTTGTGCGCTCCTGGTCAGCAGCACCTGCCGTATCGTGTGTCCTTCACAAATAAACCTAGCTAGCAGATGCAGCGTGGGCCCTGCCTGTGGAGACCAGTTGACATTTTGCTAATTAGTCAAAGAGGAGGCCTGCAGCCTGAGCGATGGACATCTGGCAGCTTATCTCATCCAGAGACCTCCTTGTGCCTGTTACAAGTCTGTCCCCAGTTGCTGTCCTTGCGGGGAAGATTAGATGATTCTCACATGCTGAGCGTGCCCAGTACAGAGCAGGGCACGGGGTGAGTGCTTGGGTTGTTGCCGTCTGTACCTGAGTGATGACTGTGGAGGGCTTTGTACTGAGCCTGGCCACTGGGAGGGGAGGATGCAAAGGTAAGTTCTGTCCTCCACACTCAAAGATTTCAGCATCCTTGGGCAGACATGCATGTATGTAGCTATGCATGCATACAGTCATGTGCACGTACAGCTGTGTGTGCAGATAGCCATGTGTGCATACAACCATGTGTGCATACAGCTATGTGAGCATACAAATACACGTGCACACAGCTATGCGTGTATACCACCACACACACATAGAGCCATATGTGTGTAAAACTGTGTGTGTGTAGACCGTGTGTGCACACAGCTATGCATGTATACCATCATGCATGCATAGAGCCGTATGTGTGTAAAACCGTGTGTATGTAGACCGTGTGTGCATACAGCTATGCATACATACAACCATGCCTGTGTACAGCTATGCATGCATATAGCCATGTATAGCTGTAAAGAGTCATGTGTGCATACCACCATGTGTACATATAGTCATGTGTGCATACAACCAAAAGTGTGACAGCTATATGTGCATGCAACTGTGTGTGTGAAGCTATGCATGCATGAAATCATGCATGTATATGGCTATGTGCACATATGACCATGTGTGCATCCCTCCACACATGCGTGCAACCACATGTGTCAGCTATGTGTGCATACCACCATGCATGTGTACAGCTACACATGCATACATCTGTGCATGAATACAGCTATGTGTGCATACCACCAGGGGGTGTGCACAGCTCTGTATGCATACCACTATGTGTGCATGTGACTGTGTGTATATAACTATACTATGAGCCATGGTAGCTCATTGCAAGAGGGAAGGGAAACACCGCCAAGGAGTTATTGTAGTCTTTAGAGGAAGAGCTTCTTTACAACTGAGGAGGAGAAAGATGTTTGATACGAGACATGTTCAAGGCTCAGGGAGCAATGTGAGGTGCAGAGCCCTGGGTTTGCAGATTTGGCTGGGAGACCATGGCTAGCCCAGGGAGACAGAGGGTGGGAAGAACAAGACGAGGTTGGAAAGCTCTAGGGGGCGCTGTCTTACCCAAGACCATAGAGCCGGGTTAAGGCAGCAGCAGAGCCTGGAGAGGAGCTGGCATGGCCTCCGTCACGGAGCATTCCTTGTTTTCATCAACACCACTCCTGGTCCAAGGGAGTGCCCGTCTCACTCAGTGTCTGTGACATTGGACAGCAGAACCTTGGAATCAGACACACAAACTATCAAGGTGTGTTGAAATTATCAACCATCCTAAAATGTTCCATGGACTCTTTCGGCATCCAAGAGCAGGGACTTTACTATTCCACACTCGGCCATAATTTTGTAGTACTTGGCGAATCATTACTCACTGGCAAGAGTTCACTGTTCTTTGTCTTCTAATCACAATCCTGTTTAAACCATGTCCTAGTGCTGGGATTGGCCCCTCCCCTGCCCTCACCCCACTTTCCCAAATGCCACACCAAAGTCTTGGCAGGGGATGTGCCTGCCTGGGAGTGCCCAGCGGGTTGTCATGGGATGATTACACAGAGTCATAGCCCCAGCTTCCTTACCTCTTGGAATAACAACACATAAACCTCCTAATTTTCATCTTCCTTCTACATAAGCCTGATTGAATAGTAGAAAAGTAATCTTTTTAAAAGGAATCTGCAGCTAGACACAATATTAGTAAACTTTATGTGGCAGTGTCTGAATAAAAGGGACATTTGCAGTCGTGCAAGGTTGGTTCTGCAAAGGAACATAACAAACCATCACCAGATTAACCTCTAAATCCATTCAAAATGCCATGTGACCAAAGTCACCTCTTCCTGATTTCAGTAAACTAGAAATAAAAAGCAGCCTTCTTAACTTCATAAACTTGCATCAGATATTATTCCTAACGGAAACACATTTAAAGCATTTCCATTAAAGTCAGTAGCAAAACAAGGGTGTCGGCCTTGCTGCTACTTTTCTATGTTGTATCTGAGGTCGTCGCCAAAGGAATAAGACAAGAAAAAGAAATAAGCAGCATAAGCATGGCTATTCACCACTTGGCTGCCTGGAAAATGCTAGAGGGAGGCCTCCGGTGAAACACTAGGCTGTGCTGACAGGGGGACCCTCTCACACTGTAAACACATAGACATTGTGGGGGAAATGTAACATGCAACATTTTAAATCCACAGACAAGCTTGAAAGAAAGACTAGGAAAGTTTTCAGGACTAGAAATGAAGAGCGAAATGAGAGGGTGTTTCGGAGACCCTGAGAATTGTGATAAGGATCAGAGCGGAGACCACTCTTCATCCCACGGGCTGGAAGCTGGGACTGAGCCTGGCCGAGAGGCTCAGAGCCCCAAGGAACTGCATATCCTGTGAAAAGTGGATCCGAAACCTTTTTGCCCCCTGGCCCTGGGCCTGGCCCTGCCATCCAGGCTGGGCAGATGATGTTGGCAGGCCAGAATCCTCTGTGCGTTATCCTGAGGCTCGAAGGTGGAAATAGATAGGAGGTACCTTGAGAAGCCCAGAGGGATGCCTAAGTGGGTCCTTATCAACAGTGCAGAGCCCGGTGTGAGCCCCAGGCACTGCACTCCAGCCTCAGGACTGAGCGGGTCCTGATCAACAGCACAGAGCTCAGCGTGAGCCTCAAGTCTCAGGAGCTGGAAAAACTCCTTCTGTTTACTGAGCACATGTGATGTGCCAGGTGTGGCCCTGGGGCTCGAACTCTATTGCCCGGTCTATAAAGCACTCGTTGTCACCACCCCATTTTACAGAGGAGGAAACTGAGGCTCGGGGAGGCTCAGCAGCTCACAACTGTGGAGAGTCAGCCGGCAGCAGCTGCGTTACTAGGATCCCACCCGAGGGTCCCTGATGTGGGTCACATCTGTGTGCTGGCTTTAATCCCCAGCCTCACCTAGACCTGCAGCCTGGGACCAGCATGGCCCACGAGGGTGGGATGAATGGCATCGTTACCTTCCACGCACAGGGCCCCTCAGGGAGCGCTCCTGCGGCTGAGTCAGAGTCTCAGGAATAAAGGCAAGCAGAGATCTCAGTTTCTCTGCCTGAAAACTGGGGGTGGGAATCCCCACCTCACCGGCCTGTGATTGGGATGGGAGGAGACAGCCTGAGACAGGGCCCTAGGCACTTCACCAGCACCCGGTGAGCACTCACTGAATCCTCACCTGGAGAAGCCCTGGGGGGTGGGGGCGCAGCAGCCTGCCCACGGGACGCCCACCTGGGGCTTCTTCAGTCATGGGATCGGGGCAAGTGCTTGACTGTTTTGTGCCTCAGTTTCCCCCTGTGTCAGTGGAGATTTTAGCAGTTCCAACCTGTATGTCACCATGAAGATGGAATAGGTTAACGTGCTTAATGCACTCAGGGCCATCTCTAGCCTTAAGGAGGCACTGCCTAGAGTGGGGTGGAGCGCCGAGGTCGTGTTCCTTGTTTCTGGTGGGATACAGATGCCCCCCAACTCCTTCCCCCTAAGACACAACCACCAGCCTGGAACTGGAAGTGGGGATCACCCCCACCCACGGGCCTCTGCTCCCCCCCACGCATGGCCCACGGCCATGCGTCTCCCCGCAGTGGGAGAAGAAAGCCAGGAGGTGGCCCAGGCCCAGGGCTGACATGTGTCAGACACGGTGAAAATGTTGCCTTCATGTCTGACGTCTGTCTCTTGCTGTTAAATGTTGACAGCTTGTCAGAAACATCACACACATTTGCTCTAATTAAGGGAAAGCCGTGAACAAGCCGCAGTTGGGGGGAGCTGTCCCAGCTGGATGTGTCCTCTGAGCGGTCCCCACCCGTGTCCTCCTTGAGGGGAGCTGTCCCAGCTGGATGTGTCCTCCGAGCGGCTCCCGCCTGCGTCCTCCCTGTGGCTGCCCAGGCCATACACTGGCTCTGTGTCTCCTGCATCTTCATTTGTCTGCCTGGCTGGCGGCCAGCGGCGCCAGACCAAGGACCCGCCGCTATTTCCCTGTGTTCGCTGCCTTCCTCTTCCCAAGGCCACCAAGAGCCCCTGGCTCTGGGCCTCCCATGCGCCCTTCCTCCCGCCCATCACCAGTGTTTACGAGGGCCTGCCACGTGCCAGGCACAGGGGAAACGGCGCAGGGTCAGAGGCAGAGCCCTCCTGCTGGGGAGACAGGAGTGGGGAGTGGCCTCACACCCTAGAGGAGGGGATGGAGGAGGCACATCCAGGCCATCCTGGAGCAGGGCAGAGACTTGGTCCAGCCCATGGCAGTGAGCAGCCGGCAGGACAGAGGCCACAGCAAGGCCAAAGGTGTGCTGGGGAGGGCGGGGGGCATCTCTCTGGTCCCTGCAGAGCTGCCAGCCACTACTGCATCTGTTTGTTGATCGGGTCATGCTTAACTTCAAGAAACATGTACAGTGTTGGCCATGAGATGCCGTAACCAGAATAAAATAGGACTCTGCCTGGCGTCAACGCAGCTGTCTCACGTCCTATCAGGAGGCAGTGCATAGATAAGCGGCTGGTGTGATTAACGGCGGCTGCCTCTGCCCTGGTAGAGAGGACGGAGGACATCACGTCCCTCCCGCCACCCCAGCCCGTGGCACGTGACATTTAAAGATTTTTCTTGCTCTTTGAGGCACATTTTTCTATTTCAATTTTCAAGGACAGATGAGGTCATAGACACAGTGCGTGCTGCATTTGAAATGTTTTAGGTTAATTTTTTGCCTTTGATCCCAAAGCCTCTTTAAGACATTTGTTCTTTCTGTCATCACCGGTGTGGCCCAGTGAAATCCTGAACTCTAAGGAGAAGGTGAAGCTCTACCCTTGCTTTTCAGCCTCAGAGAGTGAAGTTAGAAGTTCAGCATGTTGGGCTTTGTAGCTGTTTTCACCTTGTTTTCCAGACATGTCCATGTTCTAGAGTCTCTTGGGAAGTTACATGCCTCGTTTTTGCCGTTTTTTGTTTTGTTTTCTTTTGAGATGGGGTCTCGCTCTTTGCCCCAGCTGGAGTGCAGTGGTGTGATCTCGGTTCACTGCAACCTCCACGTCCCAGGCTCATGCAATTCTCATGCCTCAGCCTCCTGAGTAGCTGGGATTACAGGTTCCCACCGTCACATCCAGCTAATTCTTGTATTTTTAGTAGAGACAGGGTTTCACCATGTTGGCCAGGCTGGTCTCGAACTCCTGACCTCAAGTGATCCGCCCACCTCGGCTTCCCAAACAGGCATGAGCCACTGCACCTGGCCCATTGTTGCCTATTTAACGGTTAAAAACAAAAAAAATCTTTAAACCTTAAGTGACCTTAAGTCCCAGGGAAGGGTGATGCGTCATGTTCAAGGAAATAACTTTGCAGTCAACCAATTAGCATTTTGAAAGCAATTATTTTGGAGCATTTCAAACACACACACATAATGAATGCACGCCACCTGAGGTTCGGCCACACCACCACAGCCCCTCGTGCTGTCTCTGCTCCCCCCACCTCCCCTCCCACTGGGCTATTGGTGGCAAATCCCGGATGCCTTTCTCAAACTCATGCATTGGAATCCCACAGCACTAGCTTTGCCATCCAGCCCCTGCGAGCCTTGTGCTTGGCCGCTGTTCACCAGACCGAGCTGCCCTCTCCGGTTTGCCGCTGTTGGTGCAGAGGGGCCTGTGATGGGCCCAGGGCAGCGGCTCTGCTGCCGGGTCTGGTCTTCCAAATGTCTTCTAACTGCTTCTGGAAAAGCTCTGCTCTCCGGCTCCCCTGGGGCCCAGTGAAGACCAGAGCCGGATGTTGGGTCCTGGCTGGGCTTTCACGTCCTCCTCACTCCCGATTCCAGGAGGCCTCTTGCCCCCTCACTGCAGGCTTAGGGTGCTGCCCCGGCCCCCACTGCCGGGCAACTGTTCTGCAGAAGGATACTTGGGAGGTGGACGGGCTCCCCCTGCCGCTGGGGCCACCCGAGGCCACGAGGGCAGTGGGTGGCAGACGTGGGGTGATCAGTGGTGAGTGTCCTGACGGGGCCTTCAGACCAGGGCCCAGCGGTCCGGCCTCTGGGAAGCAGCCGAGAAGCTGGAATTTTCCCAGCCAGCCTTGCAGTCCCGTGTTGGGAGATTGAACCGCTTTGTGTTTTCTGGGCTTGAGAACAGGAACAGCAGCCTCCCTCCACATGGTGCCCGGCGCAGGGTCGGCCTGCTCGCCCTGGCTGTGTACCCCTCTTTGCTGCCTGTAACCCTGGAACCACCAGCTCCTTGGGCACAGTCCAGGCTGCTCAGGCATCCATGCGCCAGCAGCACCACGACCCACCTGGGCCCGGGTGACCGGAGGGCCATGCCACCTGCAGCAGCAGCCGTGGGTGGAGCCTTCCTCCCTGTGGACCCGGGCCTCATGCCCCCAAGGCGCAGCACAGAACTAAGGTGAGGCCCGGGGAGAGCAGCCGTCCCCCACCAGTCTCAGCCCCCATGGGTTTTTCTGGGTTCCTGGGAAAGAATCTGGCTGCCAGGGCCCAAAGCAGAGACCCCAGGGATGGGGACAGCTCTTCTCTCCCGCCATCTCCGGCCTCTACCCTGGGGACGGCTGCTCCTTGTGTGCTGTGCATTTGTGGGGGACATTCCTTATGCCTCTCCCTGGTCTTCTCCCTCTGCCCTGGGGACGGCTGCTCCTGTGTGCTGCGCATTTGTGGGGGGTATTCCTTACGCCTCTCCCTGGCCTTCCAGACAGCACAAGGGTGATTTCCAGCCCATGAGATCCATTTGCACCTGAGAGAAGGGGCCGCTGTCTGAAGGGCCTGCAGGACTCCAAGGCACTCACTGGGCTGCCAGGATGGAAGGGACCCCTGGGCTGAACGTGACCAACGGGTGGACTGAGGCTGAAGGGGCCGGAAGAGCACACTGGAAGAGAGGGCAGTGGGGCTTCCACCACGGTACAGCGTGGGTGGCCTCCTGGGGGTGTCCCAATCTCAAAGAAACTGTCTGCATGTCAGGACGGGTCAGCCGAATAATGGCCCCAGAGGCGCCCATGTCCTGATCCCTGAACCCTGCAAACATGTGCCCTGACGTGGCAAAAGAGACTTTGCAGCTGTGACTGAGGCTCCCTTTCCAGGGAGAGGGCACTGGATTCCCTGTCCTCTCAAGTATTTAGAAGAACAAAGCAGATGAGGCCACAGAGAGGCTGGAGCTGCCACGCAGCTGGCTCTGATGGAGGAGGAGGGGCCACGAGCCGAGGCATGCGAGGGCCTCGGAAGCTGGAAATGTGGGAAGAGTCTCCCCTGGAGCCTCCGGGAGCAGCCAGCCCACCCACGCCCTCACCGTAGCCCAGGGAGACTGGAGTCCCACATCGACCTCTGACCTCCAGAGTCAAAGTCCGTCTGTGTTGTTTTAGCCACGGAGACTGTGGCCATCTTCCTGCAGCAGCGGGAGACACAGGAAGCTCTTGGGTGGGGAGCACCTGCTGGGGTCCAGGGCTGCAAATTCAGGCCAATGGAGTCCCAGCCCCCAGGAGTGCATGTGCATCTGACCACTCAGATCTCCTCAGAGAATATCCCACGTGGAGGAAATTTGAGTGTTGAAGAGAAATCACAGCCTGGCATCCCCAGGCAGCAGCCATTGCAGCTTCCTTTGTCGTTGTGTGTACGCTGGCGGTCACCTGTCTTTGCACCCCGCTCTGCAGCCTCCAGGCGGCAGCGATTGCGGCTTTAATCATGAGTCCTAAGGGAGGCGGTCTCCTGTGGGACAGAACTGGCCAGAGGGGTGATGTGGAAGTCTGGCTGTGGCGCCAGTGTCTCTGAGTCACAGCTCCTTAGAGCTCACGGGACCCTTTCTCCGAGGACCCTGAGCTCCCAGGTCACTGGTGTCCCTGAGGCAAACGCCCTTCCAGGAGCTGTCAGCGGATCCTGGACTCGGATGGGCTCCTCCCTCTGGGCTTGGCAACCCTGCCTCGGGCTTCTGCCGCCACCCTGCCTTGATGGCGATGAGGCTGTCATCGCTCTGGGGCTGGGCTGGTGGGAGGCGCCGTGCTGGGGCCAACTCTGTTCTCACTGGGCTGTTGGCCTGAGTCCGGCATGGAGCAGAGCATCCCCTTGTGTGGCCATGACCTCGTGTGCTGGGGGGAGTCGTGTGTGGGACACGCTGCAGGGTCCTCAGGACTCAGACAGTGCCTGGCACGTGGTAGGTGCTCTGGCCGTGGCTGGGTGGCAGGGACCCTCGCTGCGGGCCACGGTAGCACGTCCTCAAGGGTGAGGTCAGGCCCTGTGGCTGTCTTTGTGCCTGCCCCATTTATTAAATCAAAGCCACCTGTGCTCCCTGGGGTCAGGAGAGGCTGGGGCTGGTTCATTTGTCATTATTCAGAGTCAGAAGCTGAGCTCACAGTCTTTCCTCCAAGGTCACACAAGGTCTCCTGGTACCACATCAGCTGATACTGTGGAACGTTCTCCTTGAAGGACAGCAGCCAGGCCCGCTTCTTTGTGCTATTCCTGGAAAGAGATGTGCACAGGCCGCACGGGAGACCTCTATGGGCTCTCGGCCTTCGTCCAGCCAGAGATAATTCCCCTGGTGTGTGCTGGGTGGGGGAGATTTCCGTGGATTCATTTTCACGGAAAAGACCAAAGCCGTCCAGCCACCCCTTATCTGTCGGGCCGGTGTCTGTGTCCTGGCAGAGGCCATTTGTCGGCCCCCGCCTCTCCCGCCCTGTCTCCGTGCAACCGCAGCCTGAGTGCAGAGATGGGCGCATCCCTGAACAACCCTTTCTGCTTCTCCTGACACCCTTTGCAGGGCTCCGGCTTGGGGAGTGGAGTTTAGTAAGCAGTGGGTGAGTCTTGCACTCAGTCCAAAAGTAGCAAGGGGACTGATTTGTTAGCTGGTCTCACCACTGAAGAACTTCCCACACCCCCAGCAGCTCCCGGAGACACGGATGATGCAGCTTTACCCCAGCCCGTGCTGGGCAGACTGTCTTTCCCTCTTTCAGTTTCAGGTTTCTCCTCAGAAAACAGGCTGTGGAACTGGTCTATAAACTCCTTTGTCCCCAGTGAACTCCTACTTAGTCTTCAAAGCCCTGCTCACATGCCTCTCCTCTCCAGGTAGATAGGCACTGCCATCTTTAGGTTTTGCTGTGCTCCCCACAGAACTGGCCAGGTGTTGCCTACCTCTGTCAGGCAGGGGCACAGCCCTGCAGCACATCACTAGGTTCAAAAAACATTTGTTGGTTGGGTGCGGTGGCTCATGCCTATAATCCCAGCATTTTGGGAGGTCGAGGCGGGTGGATCACCTGAGGCCAGGAGTTCGTGACCAGCCTGGCCAACATGGTGAAACCCCGTCTCTACTTTAAAAATACAAAAATTAGCTGGGTGTAGTGGTAAATGTCTGTAATCCCAGCTACTCAGGAGGCTGAGGCAGGAGAATCACTTGAACCCGGGAGGCAGAGGTCGCAGTGAACCGAGATTGCGCCACTGCACTCCAGCCTGGGTGACAGGGCGAGACTCCATCTCAAAAAAGCAAACAAAAAACCAAACAAATAAACTACAAAATGTGCTACAAAAATCAATTTAGAGCCATTTTCCTCTCCCGATTCAGTTAGAGCTGTTTTTTGTTTTTTTGTATAAATATTTTGAAGGGCAATCCATAGCATCTGGGTCAAATCTAGACTTGCCCTCTGAGTTGCCTCTATGTTTAGGGGGGTGTTAGGGTCATCTGGAGGGTTGCTGACAGCAAATAGCAGTTCCCCCTCCTCTGGGTGGACTCCGTGTCTGGAACAGTGCCCAGGAATCTGCATTGTGAATCAGCCCTTCAGGCAACTGGCTACAGGTGGTCTTCGGACCCCACAGTGAAAATCCTGCCAGCCTGGGAAAAGTGCCGTGCACAGGAAGCACCAGGACTGGGTGGGGCCGATTCGGGAGCTTTGGGCTTTCCAGGTTTGACTTTCAGGCCTCTGGGAGGCAGCACTCAGGATGGGGGTGGGGAGGGCGCGAATTTTGAGGAAGCAGCCTCTAAAGAAGAACGTGAAACTGGCCCGGCTGCAGAAGCGCCGTGGGGTTCCGGGAGGCAGGCTGTGGAATTCTGCGCCACGTCATTTGTCTCTCACCGTTGTGAGTTGACATGGTGGGGAAACTGAGGGTAGAGGCAGGAGTTTGAATTCCTCAGGTCCCGGGAAGGGGTTTGGAGCCATGGAGTTTGAAAGTATCGTCCTAAAACGTCCGGGAGGAAAGTGCTTCTGTGTCGTTTACGACTCGCTAATGAAAATGGCACAGAAGCAACGCGCGACCGCAGGGCCAGTGCCCATCCAGGTGAAGCCTCGCAGGGGGCAGCTTTCTGGGACCTCAGCGAGCTGCTCCGCCGGCTCAGTCCAAGGGCAGGCCCTCTGCAAAGAAAGTCTCATTCTTTAGAAACAGGAACCCTCAGGGGCCGCCTGGGGGCTGGTGCTGACTGTCACATGGCTTCAAGAAGCGGACGGGCTTCATCCAGGCCTCGACTGTCAGCCGGGACAACCCCAGATCACACGGACGCAGGCCGTGGTCAGCCGGGAGCGTCCACGTGGTCAGCCAGCCTGATGTGTTCGGTGACTCAGCCACAGCTTAAAACACGGAAGCTGGGGAGTGCTGGGCGGCTGCATGTCACGGAATGAGTGTCCCGCTGGAACGACGGGTCAGAAATGGCTGCGGACACTCCTGCTTCCAACCAATTTCACTTTGTGGTGCTCACCTGTAAGCAATTGTCTAAAAGTCCACAGATGCGCAGGGCTCTGGGTGAGACCCCTGCCAAGGTGGCGTCTGCTGCAGTCCTTTGCTGTCGATATAATTGTGTGCATCACACCACCGCTTCCAGTGTCTATCGTGTGGATTGGTAGGCACCATTAGTATCGTAATCATTCTTTTAAAATCAAACAGTACTTGTGTGCACCCTCAGTTGGCTGCTGCAATAAGTGTTCCCTGTAACCCAACCTGCTGGTCGAGAAGGATCCTCGTTCCGGCTACTTCTGAATTGCAAGCTACAGCTCCTGAGAACCTGAGCCCAGGCTTTGGCAGGAAGTGTTGAACAATTTTTAAGGCACCTTAGTAAGGACGTCCCCGCATCCATCACAGCAAAAGTGCAGAATTGCTCTGAGCAACAAAGTCATGGGCCCAGAAACTCAGAAAACTCTTTTCTGATAAATAAATACTTGTGGAAAAGATGTTTCTGGGGAGGAGCTGATGTTCTCACACCAGCAATAGACACCCCCTTCTGACACAGATGGAAACGCCTGCTTCTCAGCTCTCAGGGGTGGGGTGTGGGGCAAGCCCCACGGAGAGAGCTGGCTTTGGAGAAGACGGGCTGGAGGTGAGGCCGCAGGCGGAGGAGGGCAGGCATCTCAGGCTGTGGATGCAAAAACAATTCTGAGAACTGTAGCGAAAGGAAGATTTCGTTTTCAATGTGTTGAAAAAAATCACCATTTGGCTAAGATTCTGCACCAGGCTCCGCCTTGCCCTGGCGCTAGTGCATAGCCCTCGGAGATGGGCTTTGGCGCTGGAAAAGTCGTGGGCGGCCGCGAGCAGCCCACGGGCATGCTCTGGTTTCCACGGGTCTCCAACACTCCTCTGCAGGGCTTCTTCTGGGGCTGGGGGAGCGTAACTGCTTTCCCTCCACGGTGCTGGCCGGGGCTGGGGCCGGGGCCTTGGCAGCTGTGGAGTTTTGCTGCCCCCGCGGTCCTGGATCCGCGCTGCTGTCTGCCTGGCCCACTGGATGCCTCTCCGTGAAATCTGTCCCTGGCTGAGTCTTCTGTCGGGCCCCCCTGTGCCAGCCCTGACAGCGTCCCGGCGTCCACAGGCCATCTCTGCAGTGCTTTATCCCTACATCTGTGCTAATTGGAAAAAACCATTCGCCTCTACCTGGGCCTCTGGATGGATTTTTTTTTTTTTTTTTTAATGTAAGCATTACATAGCAGTTGCTAAATCGCTTCCCTCTTTTCATTTCCAGAGAAACTGTCCCTTTCTGGGAAGGCAAGGGTCAGAAGGACTGCAGAGCTGCCAGGGAGGCCACAGCCCCGGTGATTTGCCTTGTGTGTCTGACACAAGCAGCCGTCTAATGATTTCTTAGACTTAAACCATTTGCATTTTCATTAATGGTTTTGGAGCCGGGGCAAGTTTCTGTCAAGGGGATCTGCTCCAAACGCCGTCTCCTCCTCCTCGCTGGCCATGAAGGGCTCCGGCGGGGCGCGCCCCCAGCACCCTGGCTCCGGCTGGCGTCTGCTGCTGTGGTGACGCTCTGTACTGGATGGGGGGAGGCGTGAAGGTTTCCTCCCATGACAGCAGGATGGGGGAGGCGTGAAGGTTTCCTCCCATGACAGCAGGATGGGGGAGGCATGCGGGTTCCCTCCCACGACAGCAGGATGGGGGGAGGCGTGAAGGTTTCCTCCCACGACAGCAGGATGGGGGAGGCGTGCGGGTTGCCTCCCACGACAGCAGGATGGGGGAGGCGTGAGGGTTCCCTCCCACGACAGCAGGATGGAGGAGGCGTGAGGGTTCCCTCCCACGACAGCAGGATGGGGGAGGCGTGAGGGTTCCCTCCCACGACAGCAGGATGGGGGGAGGCGTGAAGGTTTCCTCCCACGACAGCAGGATGGGGGAGGCGTGCAGGTTGCCTCCCACGACAGCAGGATGGGGGAGGCATGAGGGTTCCCTCCCACGACAGCAGGATGGGGGAGGCGTGCGGGTTCCCTCCCACGACAGGATATTTCTTTCTGGACTCCTGCTGCCCCGGGCAGGTCGGCGGGGCTGGGGGTGTGGACAGTGCCCAGCATGGGCTGGACGGGGTGTACCATTTCCAGCCCAATCTAGTTCCCTCTGCAACCCTGGGACCCAGGTAAAGGGGCCGAGTGGCTGCACCACAGTGTAGGCTCCAACCAGGGTGTTCTGGGGTGTCCCTTGCCTTCGTGGGGGGCCTGCGGTGGTGCCGGGCTCCACACTGAGCACCCTAACCCCAGCTATTCCCTGAATCCCTTCACGTGTAAAGCAGTGGGCTGGTCTAGAAGAGTCTCCGTTGTCTCTTCCGATGCTAACACCTTGGTGTCGGTGATGCTACCTGGTGTTTTGGAAAAAAAAAAATAAGTAGCTGGAAAATAAGGTAGAATTTACCCATTGCCCTGAGGATTTTCCCAAGTGGGTAGAAGGATGCATCTGCCCGCCACAGGGTGAGGTTGACCTTTGCTTATTGGGACACGAATGGCGTATGCAGGTGAGAAGGTCACAGCAGCCCTCAGCAGGATGGCTGACCGTGGAGTGCGGGAGGTCTCGTGTTAGCCCAGGCTGCCTGCAAGGCACGCAGCCCCGGGGGCCTGAGGCAGGTGCTTGCTGCTCACGGTTCTGGAGGCTGCAAGTCCACGGTCAAGGGCCCTGCAGGGTTGGATTCCCCTAGGCCTTTCTCCACAGCTTGCAGAGGGCGTCTCCTCCCCGGTGTCCTCACAGGGCCTTCCCTCTATGCATACATCGGGGAGAACGAGAGTGAGAGAGGAAGGGGAGACAGAGATCTCCGGTGTCTCCTCCTCTCCCTAGGTGGGGCACCAGCCCCATTGGATCAGGGCCCCACCCTCAAAGCCTTATTTATCCTGACCCACCTCATTTGAAGAAGGCCCCATCTTCAAATACAGCCACACTGGGGCCTAACTAGGGCCTCAAGGTATGAATTCGGGGACACAGCTCAATCCACACACCCAGCTGTGAATTAGTGCTTCCAGCTTCCCTGGTCCTCTGGGCAGTCTCTGCCATGGTGTGCAATGACTCCTTGCCCGGCCCTCATGCTTTTCTAAGCATCTTTTTTGTTTGTTTGTTTTTGTTTTGATTTTTGAGACGGAGTCTCGCTCTGTCACCCAGGCTGGAATGCAGTGGCACGATCTCGGCTCACTGCAACCTCTGCCTCCCGGGTTCAAGCGATTCTCCCACCTTAGCCTCCCAGGTAGCTGGAACTACAGGTGCCAGCCACCACGCCCGGCTAATTTTTGTATTTTTAGTAGAGATGTAGAGACAGGGTTTCGCCATGTTGGCCAGGCCGGTCTCAAACTCCTGACCTCAAGAGATCCACCCACCTTGGCCTCCCAAAGTGCTGGGATTAAAGGCGTGAGCCACCACACCCGGCCTGCCCCATTGCTGCTGTTGAAAAACACTCTGGGAAGAGCCATGGTACCATCGCAGAAAGCTCTGCCGTTTCCAGGTCCCTGTGTTTCCTGATTGAAGCCTTGCTGGCCTCCAAGGCCAGCATATCCCCATCACCATTTGCTGAGGAACCAGGGCTCAGAGAGAAGGGCTGGCTGCTGACTTTCCTGTTTGTAAGGGCTGCTTAGACGTGCTATTTTGTGAAATGCATGGGGCAGATTCTGTTCATTTGTCCATCACTGTCTATGTCCCTAGAGCAGCATCTGCCACATCGCAGGCAGCTGCTCATGCCATCGAGGGGACGGTGAACGTAGGCACGGAGGCGCATAGGAGTGGCACGGCCGGGATTTGAGCCTGGGTCTTCTCGCTCCAGATCGTGGGCTTTTTTCCTCACTAAACTGGCGACTCATGTGACTCATCCACATCCAGGAACAGCTGGCAAGTGCTTCTGGGCAGTGGGGTGTGGGTGGCAGGGTTCAACCCGTGCTTTAACGTGGACATGAGCCACCTGTGCGGCAGACAAAACGCAGATCCTGTCCGCAGGTCCAGGCGGGGCTGGAGATTCTGCATCATCAGCAGACCTAGGCACCACGATGCTGCTGGTTCACAGACCGCATTCCACAGGGCACGGGGCTAGGCTGGCACAGATGAGGAGATGCAGAGCTGGGGACACAGACACAGAGCCTCCAAGTCCAGAGTGGGCCATGGAGCCCAGCTGCAAGTGCCGGCCTGCAGGGCTGAGTTCAAGTCCTGCTTCTGCTGTTGGTGTGCGCACAGCCACCTGTTGACCCCACTGAACCTCCACTGTTTTGAATGACGGCTTTATTGAGGCATAATTTTCCTACCATACAATTCAGCTTTTTAAAGTGTACAAGTCAGTGATGATCGGTTATAGACACAGGTGTGCAGACAGCACCAAATCAATTTTAGATCATTCTTGTTGCCCCAAAAGGAAACTGTCTCCATTGAGCAGCCACTCCCATCCTCTCATCCCCCAGCCCCTGGCAACCAGTCCTCTGCTTTCTGCCTCTGTAGATTTGCCTGTTTGGGATGTTTCACAGAACCAGGATCACACGACGTGGCCTCTGCTCTGGCCTCTTTCACTCCAAATGGCATTCTCAAGGTTCATCTGTGTTGCAGCATGGACCAGAACCCCATTCCTTTGTATGGCTGAATCATATTCCATGGTGTGGATGGACCACAGTTTATGCATGAATTTGGTGGGAACTTAGGTCGTTTCCACTTTTTGGCCATTACAAATAACGCTGCTGCAAACACTGGTGCGTCAGTTTCTGTGTGGGCATTGGCTTTCAGTTCTTGGTTGTGCACAGAGGAATGGAATTGCTGCATTGCAGGGTGACTCTGTGTTTAACTTGAGAAGCTGCACCATGACGTTCCCACTAGCAGTGCATGAGGGCCCCATCATCGCCATGTTCTCATCAGCACTCACTGCGGTCTGCCTTCTTCTCACAGCCGTACTCGTAGGTGTGAGTTGCCTCTTGCATGATTGTGACTTGCACTTCCCTGGTGGCTGATGACACTCAGCACCTTTCCATGTGCTTGCTGGCCATTGTGTATCTGCTTTGGAAAAATGCCTATTTAGTTCTTTTGCCCACATATTAATTAGGTTATCTGTCTTTTTATTATTGAGTTGTAGAGGTACTTTATATAGTGCAGATACAAGTTCCTTATCAGATGTGTGATTTGCAAGTAGTTTCTCCCATTGTGTGTCTTTTCACTTTCTTGATGATATCCTTTGCACAGAAGTTTTAATTTTGATGCAATTTATTTATTTGTTCTTTTCTTGTGGTGCTTTTGGTGTCGTATATAAGAAACCATTGCCTGACCCAGGGTGATAAAGATTAATACCTTTGCTTTCTTCTAAGGATTTTATAGTCTTACCTCTTACATTTACCCTTGATCTACTGTGAGTGTATGGTGTGTGGTGTGAGGTAGGGGTTCAGCTCCATCCTATTGGACTTGGATATCCAGGTGTCCTGGCACCGTTTGTCGAAAACTATTCTTTCTGCATTGAATAGTCTTGGTGCCTTTGTTGAAAATCAATTGAACCTACATGTGAGAGGTTGAAGTGTTGGATTTATATCTTTGCAATCAGGATAAAAATTAATACCTGCATCATATTGCTATTACAAGGGTTGAATGAAATAATCCGCAGGAGGGGTGTCTTTTTCATGCCCTGGCATCCCACAGACCCCTAGAGTACCAGGTGATGACAAGGTGAGGAGGAAGGACAGGGATGTTCTCTCCCGGAGGGACTTGAGGTGCTGCTGGGGGCTTGCTGGTGGGGAGCAAGCAGCATGACCCAGCTGGGTGTGCAGGCAGAGGCTTCACCACTCCAAGCCCTGTCTTGTTGCCATGCCAACAACAGCCTGGCCCACGAACACCCAACCTGGCCAGCAGGGATGGAAATAATTATTCTGCCTTTTCACAGAGATGGACGATGATCTCAGGTGAGGGGCAGGGATTTGGAACAAAACGTCCTTGGTAACAAAGCCTCGAAGAAAACACAGCCCCAACAATCGTCTCTAGATGGGCCTCAGCGCCTGGGTTTCCTCACTGGGCCCCCATGGCCCACGCAGACGATGCAGGGTTGCCCCTCCCCTCTGCAGGGCTCCTGTGTTCTGGAGGCTCTGCACCCATCACTCAGAAGCACCAGGGTGCACAGGCAGCTGGTGCCACCGAGGGACACGCACTCATTGCTCTCTCAGGTCTGAAGCCGACAACCCCCCGTCCACCCCCACAGGCCCTCTTAGGAAGGCCTGCTGTCTCGGTGTCCTTTCTCCCTGAACACTCAGTGCCTGCTGGACTCAGTGGAGCCCTACAGCCTCAGGCGCAGGACCCACTTTCTTCCACACAAGATGCACCTCAGGGAGGCCCGGACTCTGAGCCTCTCTCCTATTCCAGGAATCCATTTGCACCAATTCCACCTCCTGTGCAAAATCGCATGCAGACAGTTTGAGCCGCGTCCTGGTGAGGGCTCTCCTCCGTGTCACTGCAGCTCAGAGGGCAGCACACCTTGTCTGTCAGCCATGACGAGGGTGGGACAGCACCCCTCTCTCCTCCAACCCTCCCAAGGCCCCCAAACCTGCTCTCATCCACCGCACCACGACAGACCCTCTCAGGGGCTGGAAGTGCCATAGCAGATGGACTCTCTCAGGAAAGTTTATTTGGTTGGATGTGGGGCTGGTGAAGAAATGCCCAGCTCCCCACTCCTGGTGGCCTCCTGGGCCCCAGATGCCATCCCCAAGGCCCCCATCCCGAGTCTGGGTCTAGGGCTCCGTGTCGGGGCTGCGTGTGTGTCGTTTGGATGTGACTGTGCCATCCTCGCCACTGCTGGGTGCCATGCCCATGCAGAGTGCTGGCACCTGGTGAAAACGCCTGGGTCTGCTGAATGACCAGGGATCCTGCATTGGGGTTCACAGGCTCCTCATCCTCTCCTGTCCCTGAGAGGCAGCTCTGAGGCCTGGATGACACACGAGGCTCTGAGACTAAGTGCTTTGCTGAAGGCCAAGGCCACCTGGTTCGGCCACGTGGTCAGGTCCTGCTGCTGGGATGCTCCGGGATCTGCTGTCGGGGTTTCCGCGGCCCCCCAGGGGATGCCTTATTGCTTGCCTGAGCCCTACAGACTCAGGGTCCAGGGTGGGACCTGACAATGTGCACTTCTGGCAAGTCCCCCGGCATGCTGCTGCTGGGGCCCCACCATGAGAACCCTGGTTAGAGGCAGCCTCTGGGCCACGCAGCAGGGAGGCGGGAGGTGGGAGGTAGGGGCTGGGAGGCTGGGGAGGTGGGCAGCTGTGACAAAGCCGAGGCTCTGTGCTCTGGCTGCTGGAGAGTGAGGTGGGGGCATGGGGAGGCCCTGGGGCAGGCCATGGCGAGAGTGTCCGGGTTGCAACCCCACCCACCCAGAGCTGCAAGGCCACATCCTGCCATCTGGGGGTGCTGTGGACCCCATGGGGAGGGTGGGAGAGCTCAGGCTGGGGGCCTCGGACTCTGACAGTTTAAGCACCACCTGCCATACCTTGAACTTGGGCATGTGCCTGCCTCTGTGCAGAAGCCTGGCCTCATCTCTGCTGTCTCTGGCAGCCTCTTGGTCAGGACTCAGGGCTGGACAACCTGGCTGAAGCCCGCTGTCGGCAGGGCAGGACCGTGAGCCTGGAAACTGCAGGGGAAGAGATGGGAGAACGTGACCGCCGCTGCCCCTCTGCTTGGGGAGCTCCTCTACTCTCTTCTAAAGTGGATCTGTGGCCTGTGGACAGCAGCTCCCGCCCTCCATGGCAGGAAATCAAGGCCGAGTCAGAGCACAGACAGGACTGGGGTCTGGCGGGCACCGGGTGGTGCGGGGGGCAGAGCTCTGCAGGAAGACTCCTTTCCAGCTCCTGGGGCCCAGAATCGAGTTGTGTTTCCAGACCTACTGGGGTCTTCCTCCATCCTCCTTCCCCAGACCTTGCTGGGGCAGGGACCTCAGTTCCCCAGGTGCACACATGCTGGGCCAGAGGGGCTTCCTCTGGGGTGGGTTGGTTTGTACAGAACTTGTGGCCTATGAGATGATTTCTTACCACCGCCCTGGTCACGGATGCTCACATGGCCGTGCGGGCCCCCTCACCGTCCTGGTCATGGGATACTCAGACAGCCGTGCAGGCCACTCTCACTGTTCTGGTCACAGGATGCTCACAGGCCTGTGTGGGCCACTCTCACCGTCCTCTGGGAGAACTCAGACTCACCGTGCTTCTGTATGTGCTCCAGCCTCAGAGTGTCCAGGCTACGTCTCGGGACTCCCCAGCCGGTGGGGGCCCCACAACCCCGCTGCTCGCTAGGCTGCCCCCTGCCCCACCCAGCTTGAGATGGCCTTGGAGGAGCTGGAGGCCCGTCCCTAATTTCATGCAAACCTCAGCACTCACATGGAAATGAAGGGAACTGCGTGGGAGCCCTGTGCGCTAAAGGCACCAACCCTCTGCTTCTCGGTGGTTTTCCCAGCATCTGAGCACATCCCTCACTGGCAGAGAAAGGCTTTCTGGCTTCTTCCATCCTCTGGAATGCAGTCCGGCTCCCCAGAATCAGGCAGAAGCCCCTCTGCTCAACTCCCCCTGCCGCTCTCCCTCCCAGTGACCGGGCAACATCTGTCTGCGTGAGCTCTTTCCCCTGTACCCTTGGTTTCCTCAAGGTTGCGGTGGTCTCAGGGCACTGCAGACTGTGGAAAAGATCAGGAGCGATGGTGCCTGTGTGTGTCCCGTGCAGTGTGCAGTGCCCAGAAGAGCTGTCTGTTCTGCGCCATGGCTCACGGGTCCATCTGCTCCCATCTTCTCAGAGTCCTGGGGGACAGTCCACGGCTCTGTGGATTTCGTGTCCACGTGGTGCACGGAAACGCTTCAGGGATCTAGGAAGGGCAGGCCTGGATGGGTGAGTGTGGAGCGCGGCATATGGACAGAGGGGTGAGAAGGAGCAGCCCCTCCATGCGTTCTCGTCTCTAAATCAGCTTCTTGAAACAAAACAACAGCCGAGCCTCCTTCTCTGACTTTGCATTTTCCTTTGAAACCGAGCTGCTGTTTCTTCAAAGCCTCTAAGTGTTTATATTAACGCTTTTCCTATAATTTAAAATTATTTGCCGCATTCTTGGGGCTGTTTCTCACCTCCCGTCGTGCAACAGCTTTCTCGTCTTCACAGACACATGGGCAGCCATCTCTGTCCCTTGTCACCAGTGGTGGGCAGTGAGGCTGTCATCCCACAGAGCGAGGATGGCCCCTGAGGGATAAGAGAGTGAGGGTTGTGAGGAGACAGCACAGGCTCGGGGGAGAATCCTGCAGAAAAGCTGCCTCCCCCGTCTGAACTGGCAGCCTGTCTGATGGCAGAGGGAGGCGGCTGGTATTTGGGTCCAAGGCTACCTGGATCACCTCGGGTAGCTTGTTTTCCCTCTTTCTGACTCAGTTTCCTGAAATGTGAATTCTGCCGACTTTTCTGCTATCCTATATGGATGATTCTACCCACGCAGCCTTCATCAGTCATACAGAACCCACAGAAGGGTGCTGACCCCCGTGCCATTTCTTCCGAATCCTGTGATTGTGACAAGGAAGGAGACTGGGTCTGGGGCCAAGGAGCCATGGCTATCGCTTGCCAATCTCCCTTTGGAGCAAAGAGACAGCAAATATCAGGCCCAGAGACTTTGGTGGGCAAGATGATCTCTCTAGAATGTAACAGGTTTTTAAACGGTTTTATTTTTGAAGTGACCTCTCACTGCTGACAGCAAGAGATGCTGGTTTCCTTGTTAGGGCCGGCATCTGTCGAGAGCGGCATTTTTCTTTTTTTTTTTTTTTTTTTTTTTTTTTTTTGGTGACGGAGTCTCGCTCTGTCGCCCAGGCTGGAGTGCAGTGGCCGGATCTCAGCTCACTGCAAGCTCTGCTTCCCGGGCTCACGCCATTCTCCTGCCTCAGCCTCCCGAGTAGCTGGGACTACAGGCGCCTGCCACCTCGCCCGGCTAGTTTTTTGTAGTTTTTAGTAGAGACAGGGTTTCACCGTGTTAGCCAGGATGGTCTTGATCTCCTGACCTTGTGATCCGCCCGTCTCGGCCTCCCAAAGTGCTGGGATTACAGGCTTGAGCCACCGCGCCCGGCCGAGAGCGGCATTTTTAACGCGGCATTGCTGTTGGTCACTGCACTGGAACGTGCTTGGGGAGCAGGGGTTGCTGCCTGCGCATTTTGCACTCTGACCTCGTGCTTCTGGCTCCATCGCGGTCTTTCCTGTGGATGCGGGAGGCGTGTGGGCCGTGGGCAGAGGCCTGGCGAGGCCTGAGAGGAGCTACCAGCCCTTTCCCTTTTCTCAACTCTTTTCACAACAACTTAACTAAAATCTTCCCTCTGGGGCGTCAGGTGGGTCCAGAACAAGGGGTTGGGGCACCACTGTGCCTCCCGCTGTTGGTGGGGTTGGGGCACCGCCTCGCCTCCCGTTGGTGGTGGTAGAGGTGTGGCACCTGCTGCCCGGCCCCCGACATTGCACCTTTTCCCACCCGGCAGCCTGAGGGATGCACTGAGCCACCCAGCTGCCAGTGGGCAGGAATATTGAGCAGCACATGAAATAAAAAGGGTTTTAAAGGCCAGGCACGGTGGCTCACGCCTGTAATCCCAGTGCTTTGGGAGGCGGAGGTGGACGGATCATTTGAGGTCAGGAGTTCAAGACCAGCCTGGCCAACATGGTGAAACCCTGTCTCTACTAAAAATACCAAAATTAGCCAGGTACTAAAAATACAAAAATCAGCCAGTGGCAGGCACCTGTAATCCCAGTTACTCAAGAGGCTGAGGCAGGAGAATCACTTGAACCTGGGAGGCAGAGGTTGCAATGAGCCGAGTTCGCGCCACTGCGCTCCAGCCTGGCTGGAAAAAAAAAAAAAAAAAAAAAAGCCTTTATTAATTCCATTGAAAAGTCCAGCCTTAAAGGTACATTGATTTATCTTTGCAGTGATAATACAAATGCCAATTCTGGTGGAGCATAATATCACGGTAAAAACAATGTTCTCCCTAAATGGCGATGATCTGTGGGGCAGAAACGTGCTTGGAACTGATGGTGCTGCCTGCAGGCCTGTTCTCCTCAGAATCTTACCCCAACACAGTGGAAAGCAGAGGTTTCAGTGGGTGCAGAGTGACCAGACCACAGCATGCGTGTGAGAAAACTGACGCTGAACGGAAACAAAACAAACGTCAGCTCAGTCAACGCTTTCTGTTTGTCGCCTGTCACCTGTCAGCATTTAGAGAAAACGTCCTTGCCTCTGTAGATCAAAGTGGCTCATGATGGCATCGAACCTTTTCGTACGTGAGTGCTCTATAAATTTTGGTTGCATTTTATTTGGACTTCACGAGAAGCTTGCAATTATTCAATGAACGTTGTGCCAGAAAACATCAGTTTTGTAAAAGAAAAAAACAAAACAAACAAACAAAAAACTAGCTCAAGGAAAGAAAAGAAGCTGAGATAAATGTTTCTCTACAAAACTGAGGGACAGCTGAGGAAGCCAGATGACGTGAGCTTGCGTGGCTCATGGGCTTGGCGTGCAATGTTCCAGTTTCACTGTGGAATGTCCTGCACTTGGGCAACAGTCTTCTGATGGAGTCCACATTTTTAAGTTGGATATATTTATATTCTGGACCCAAAGGGAATGCCGTTGAGACAGCCTATGATTTTAGAGCATTTAAATTTAGTGAAACATTGGAAAGAATCGTAAATAGAGACGACTTTTTGGAAGAGTTTTGCATGAAGATTTGTCCAATTTTTTTTTGTTTGTGAAAAGTTCTCTGAATGGAGACAAAAAGATGGTACATACACAAATAGCCAGGCTGAAAGAGCCACACATCTCCACATGGAAACATGAGAGCTGAGAAAATCCTTCATTTAGCCGACTTGCCCTGAGCTTCCTGGGTCTCTCAGACTTGTAGGAAGGGTATTTTTTCAATAAAATATTTCACACTACAGAGTAGAGTCAAAGCTGTCAACATTGTTTAATTTATCCATCACAAAATACAATATTGAAAAAAAAATTGGAGGATATTTTATGAAAAAATAAAAGTAATAAATAATGAAAAAAGACATTTTTCAAACAAACAAAAAACCACATCAACGACACGGTGTTAGAGCCAGAAATGCTTGAAGACTGAAATGACGTTTGTAAATATGTAGCAAGAATAATTATTCTGCTTTTTTTTTGTTTGTTTGTTTTGTTTTTGTTTTTGTTTTTTGAGATGGAGTCTCGCTCTGTCACCCAGGCTGGAGTGCAGTGGTGCGATCTTGGCTCACTGCAAGCTCCACCTCTCGGGTTCACACCATTCTCCTGCCTCAGCCTCCCGAGTAGCTGGGACTACAGGCTCCCGCCACCGCACCCGGTTGATTTTTTTGTATTTTTAGTAGAGACAGGGTTTCACCGTGTTAGCCAGGATGGTCTTGATCTCCTGACCTCATGATCCACCTGCCTCAGCCTCCCAGAGTGCTGGGATTACAGGTGTGAGCCACCGCACCCAGCCATTCTGCTTGGTTTTTAAGTGTAATCAATACAAAGGATTTTTAAAAAACATTTTGCTTCAATATATAGATCTATTGAAATAATTTATTTTTGACAACAGATTTTAAATAGAACTGTTTTATAAGTCTGCCAATAAAAACAAATACATAAAAATGTCAGAAAATAGACATTTCAAAAAAGCATTTATCTTAACAATTCTTTTTAGTGCCCCTCCCCCCTTTTATTCTCAGTGTCTTGGTTTGCTTGACAGGTTCCATTGACACCCTGGCAGTGTGTCATACATCACATTTGTGGCATGATTATTACTTTGTTCACTTTTGTTGCCCTTTCTTCTTAAAGGTACAAATGATATCTTAATTATTTTTGTGTTAAGTATTCACTCAATTCAGCTATCCAAAAAATCCTTAGTGCCTACTCTAAGCTGGGTATTAGAACTTTGTAAACTCAGCATGTAGCAAGAGTATAGCCAAAGAAGGCCCTTTAAAGTTGGGTGGATGGATGGTGGGTGAGGAAGTAGGTGTTGGATGGATGGGTGGGTGGGTGGATGAATGGGTAGATGGATGTGTGGATAGATGGGTGGCTGGATGAATGGATGGGTGGGTGGGTGGGTGGGTGGATGAGTGGCGTAAGTGGATGAGTAGATGGATAGATGGGTGGGCAGTTGTGTGGATGGGTAAATGGATGAATGGATGGGTGGATGGATAGATAGAAGGATGGACAAATAGAAGGAAGGAAGGAAGGATGGATGGATGGATGCATGGGTAGGTGGGTAGATGAGTGGATAAGTGGATGAATAGTAGGGTAGATGGATGGGCAGATTTGTGGATGGGTAGATGGATGGATGGATGGATGAATAGTTGGGTAGATGGGTTGGCAGATATGTGGACAGGCAGATGGATGAATGGATGGGTGGATGAATGATGGATGGGTGAGTGAATGGATGGGTGGATAGATGCATGAAAGGGTGGGTAAGTGGAAGAGTGGATGGGTGGATGGACGCAGGGATGGTAGCTGTACAGATGGATGAGTGGATGGATAGGTAGGTGGGTGGATGAATGGATGAATGGATGAATGGATGGATTGATGAATGAGTGGGTGGATGAGTTGGGTAAGTGGATGAATAGTTGGGTAGATGGGTGGGCAGATATGTGGATGGGTAGATGGATGAATGGATGAATGGATGAGTGAGTGTATGGATGAATGTATGGATTGGTGGGTGGGTGGATGAACGGAGTAAGTGGATGAATGGATGGGTGGATGGATGGATGAGTGGGTGGATGGATGAATGGATGAGTGGGTGAGTGGATGAGGGGATAAGTGGATGAATAGTTGGGTAGATAGGTGGGCAGATATGTAGATGGGTAGATGGATGAATGGATGGGTGGATGAATGGATGAGTGGGTGTATGGATGAATGTATGGATTGGTGGGTGGGTGGATGAACGGAGCAAGTGGATGAATAGTTGGGTAAATGGATGGGTGGATGGATGGATGGATGGGTGGGTGGGTGGGTGGATGGATGGATGAGTGGGTGTATGGATGAATGTATGGATTGGTGGGTGGGTGGATGAATGGAGCAAGTGGATGAATAGTTGGGTAGATGGATGGGTGGATGGATGGATGGATGGATGGATGGATGGGGGGGTGGATGGATGGATGGGTGGGTGGGTGGATGGATGAATGGATGAGTGGGTGAGTGGATGAGAGGATAAGTGGATGAATAGTTGGGTAGATGGATGGGTGGATGGATGGGTGGGTGGGTGGGTGGATGGATGGATGGATGGATGGATGAGTGGGTGGATGGATGAATGGATGAGTGGGTGGATGAGGGGATAAGTGGATGAATAGTTGGGTAGACGGATGGGTGGATGGATGGATGGATGGATGGGTGGATGGATGGATGGATGGATGGATGGATGGATGAGTGGGTGGATGGATGAATGGATGAGTGGGTGAGCGGATGAGGGGATAAGTGGATGAATAGTTGGGTAGATGGATGGGTGGATGGATGGATGGATGGGTGGGTGGGTGGATGGATGGATGGATGGACGGATGGATGGATGAGTGGGTGGATGGATGAATGGATGAGTGGGTGAGCGGATGAGGGGATAAGTGGATGAATAGTTGGGTAGATAGGTGGGCAGATATGTGGATGGGTAGATGGATGAATGGATGGGTGGGTGAATTACAGATGGGTGAGTGAATTGATGGGTGGGTGGATGCAGGGATGGTAGAGGTACAGATGGATGGATGGATGGATAGGTAGGTAAGTGGATTAATGGATGCGTGGATGGATGGATAGATGGGTGGCCAGATTCTTGGATGAGTAGATGGATGTTTAGATGGGCAGACGAATGTGTGGGTGGATGGACAGGCAGAGGCAGCAGGGCTCCTGTGAGTGGGCTCAGGACACCCAGCAGGGCCTGTCTGGCACCATGTGCATTTCCTTGGAGTCACCTCCCCAAAAGGCTGCCTGTTGCCTCCCCGTGAAGAGCAGGTGCTGCCTGCTCTGGCTCCCAACGCCCGACTCACGCCGCCCCAGGGAGCTGAGGCTTCTCTGGTGCCTCCCAGTCCTCATGCCTTCAACCTGGTGTCCCCGATGGCTGTGAAAGGCCGTTGAAGGAGGACATTGCTGCGGGGTCTGCTGCTCTCTCCTAGGCACCATTTCAGGAGGGCTCACTCGGGCTCAGCTTCCAGAAACTGTGGGAACGCAGGGCTCTGCTGTCTGAGGCCTTGCTCAGCCTCTGGGCTCCTGGGCTCTCGGGCGTGAAACAGTTGGCAAGAATCTCTGGGGACTGCTGCACCCTCTCTGCGGGCCAGGGCTTCAGCACACTAACTTTTTTCCAATTTTTAAATTGTGGTAACATAAGACATACCATCTTAACCACTTTTAAGGTACAGTTCCGTGGGACTCAGTACTTTCTTTATGCTGTGCAACCCTCACCAGCATCCATCTCCTGCACTTATTTGATTCCAAACTGAAACTGTGTCCCCACTAAACCCCAGCTCCCCGCTTTCCCTGCCCCAGCCCGGCCCCGCCTCCTCCTTTCCATCTCTGAGTCTGATGCCTCCAGGAACCTCGTGTAAGTGGGTCCTGCAGCATTTATCTTTTGGTGCCTGGGCTTATTTCAGTCAGTACAAAGCCCCTGAGACTCATCCACGTGGGGTGTGTCAGAATCTCCTTCCGTTTTAAGGCTGAGTAGTGTTTTTTAACTTTTAAACCCTTGCACAACCCCAGAAGCGGGCACTATTGTCACGCACCCTGGGGCCACTGAGGCACACGCCGGTGAGGAGGCCGACCCACGTCCCATGGTCACTGCGTGTGGAGCGAGATTCATGACAGACAGGCTGGCCCAGAGCCTGCATTCATTCTGTTTTCCAGCATTTTATTATGAAGAAGTTCAAACATACAGTAAAGTTGAAATAATTTTGCAGTCAACACCCACACACCCACCACCTAAATTCCATTAACAGTGAACTACACTCACTTTGATCAAATCTCCATTCCTGCCTCCCTCCCTCTTTCCCTCCCTCCATCCATCTTATTTTTGGATCCATTTCAGAAAACAACTGCAGACACAGGCATGACTCACTCTAAACACTTTTGGCTCAATTTCATTAACTAGAGTGCAATCGGTGTTTATGTTTTAAGTGAAATTTCCATGCGGTGAAATGCACAAGCCTTAGATGTGCGGTTCACTAAGGTTTGGCAAATGTGAGCGCCGCTCAGCACCCTCCCCAGTCAAGACATGGAACTGTTCCCACCCCAGGAAGTTCCCTCTCCGCTCTTCCCGGCCATCCCTGTCCCTCCTCCACCCCTTGAGGCAACCATTGTCCTAACTGTTTCATCAAAAATAGTTTTTTTAGTCCCAGAACTGCATATAAGCCAGAGTCTGCATTGGAAACCACCCATCGATAGCACCACTGGGTAAGGCAGTTTTCAAGGGCTGGGTTTCAGAACCGATACGCCTTTCCTACTCTGTGGATCAGGGTTCTCCAGAGAATCCGAATCATAAATACACACACACACACATATAAAATACATATAAATGTATATAAAATATGTAAATATATAATAATTATATATCTAAATCCACAGCATTGATAACAGATAGCATTATATCTGTAAAATCATTTCTATATGTGTGATTTTTTTTTTTTTTTGAGACGGCATCTCACTCTGTTGCCCAGGCTGGAGTACAGTGGCGTGATCTCCACTCACTGCAAGCTCCGCCTCCTGGGTTCACGCGATTCTCCTGCCTCAGCCTCCCATGTAGGTGTGACTACAGGCGCCCGCCACCTCGCCCGGCTAATTTTTGTATTTTTAGTAGAGACGGGGTTTCACTGTGTTAGTCAGGATGGTCTCGATCTCCTGACCTCGTGATCCGCCCGTCTCAGCCTCCCAAAGTGCTGGGATTACAGGCATGAGCCACTGCGCCCGGCCTATATGTATGATTTTTAGGAGTTTTCTCTTGCAGCTGTAGGGGCTGGCGAGCTCATGGTGGCAGGTGCTGGCAGGCAGGACACTCAGGTGGAATCCATGCTGTGGTCTTCAGGAGCAACTCCCTCTTCTCTGGAAAACTGCAGGTTTATTCTTTTTTTTTTTTTGAGCCTGTCATCCAGGCTGGAGTACAGTGGTGCGTTCTTGGCTCACTGTAACCTCCGCCTCCCGGGTTCAAGCGATTCTCCTGCCTCAGTCTCCTGAGTAGCCGGAATTACAGGTACACACCACCACGCCTGGCTAATTTTTTGTATTTTTAGTAGGGATAGAGTTTCATCATGTTGGCCAGGATGGTCTTGAACTCCTGACCTCAGGTGATCTGCCCACTTCAGCCTCTCAAAATGCTGGGATTACAGGCGTGAGCCCCTGCACCCAGCTCACAGGTTTGTTCTTCAGGCCTGCCATTGACCAGATGGGTCCCCGCATTGCAAGAAGAATCTCCTTGACTCTGGCAGCTGGTTGCTGATGCCAACTGTGTCCACCTGGCATCCGCACCGCGGTGTCCAGGCTGCTGCTTGACCGCCGCTGCCCCAGCCCGCCGAGTGCCATGTTAGATTTCCCTCCCGCACTGGACGCCTGCAAGTTGCCACCTCCTGCCCTGGCCCTGGTTAGGGATGTGGTGGAGAGGTTTCCAGGTGGGGGAGGGCAGGACCCAGAGACCCAGCCCCGGTGGAGCCCTGAGTCCATCTCAGGAGCCGCTCTGCTGCTTTTCCTCATCTCTCCGGTCATGGGGGCGCCCATCCGGGGCACAGCTGCAAATGGGGGGTGGGTGTGGCCACCAAACCCCCTCCTCCGGCTGCTGGAAGAGTGGCTGTTGTGTAACAGAGGGATTCTCTGCACTGCTTCCCAGGACGAACCGCTCCTTATAGCAGATGATCTGATTAGGTTTTAATGAGAATAATGTTGGCGTCGAGGAAGGAAGAATCCAGCAGTGTTTTGATGTCAGCCAGGCGTCTTGGACATGGCCCCCCCACCACACATTTGGAATCTGGCACGACCTGTCATGTAGTTTGGCCGGCGGGTCCCCCTCCGCCCGCTTCACGATGAACCCCATGTGCGTTTCCAGGGAGACGTGAGCCATGTGTCCCTGATTCATTTACACTCCGTTCATCAAAACACAGTTTTGTGAGAGCTAATTGGCACCGGGGCAGCCCTTTCAAATCTTTTTTATAAGTCTCTTACCATCTCTCTAGTTTTGAGCCAAGTGTTAACAGAACCTCAACTTCAAAAGACTGAAGTTTGGTCCGAAACTCCGAGTGCGGGTGTCTGAGGGGTACTGAACTTGGCCCAACATTTTCTGCTGATTTTAGGCTGAGCAAAGCCAGGCAGTTGGGAAAGACGCTGGAATCTAGGCAAAGTTAACTGGTTTTTTTTCCCCACATATTTTCTAGGTTGACAACAGCCTTGAGCTGGGAATTCCGTGGCCTCCCTGTCACCTGCCCGCTGTGTGCCTGGGCTCACTCATGTGCGATTGTGACCTTGTGTGGGGTTGGTCATGTGCAATTGTGACCTTGTGTGGGGTCGCAATTTCATGTGCGACTGTGACCTTGTGTGCGACTGTGACCTTGTGTGCGATTGTGACCTTGTGCGGGGTCTCTCATGTGCGATTGTGACCTTGTGCGGGGTCTCTCATGTGCGATTGTGACCTTGTGTGGCTCGCTCATGTGCGATTGTGACCTTGTGTGGGGTCGGTCATGTGCGATTGTGACCTTGTGTGGGGTTGCTCATGTGCGATTGTGACCTTGTGTGGCTCGCTCATGTGCGATTGTGACCTTGTGTGGCTCGCTCATGTGCGATTGTGACCTTGTGTGGCTCGCTCATGTGCGATTGTGACCTTGTGTGGCTCGCTCATGTGCGATTGTGACCTTGTGTGGGGTCACTCATGTGCGACTGTGACCTTGTGTGGGGTCGCTCATGTGCGACTGTGACCTTGTGTGGGGTCGCTCATGTGCGATTGTCACCTTGTGTGGGGTCGCTCATGTGCGATTGTCACCTTGTGTGGGGTCACTCATGTGTGATTGTGACCCTTTGCAGGTTCAAGAGGTGTCCGGGCAACTTCTTTCTTTTTAATAGTCTCTTTTCTCCTGCCAAAGAATGGGGCTTAGAGAAGTCATTTTGTCCACATCTCCTCTCCAGAACAGTCTGTTTATCTGTGCATTCATTCACCGGCTTCTTTAATCATTTGTATTGCACACCTGCCATTTGGCAGGCACCGGGGCGAGGGCTGGGCTTCAGGGATTAGCAAATGGCACCGCGGGAGGCCTTCTGCAGAGCAACGTGGGAGCTGACAGCTAAGCAGAAAAATAAGACTCTGAGGCTGGGCTTTGTGGTGGCTGTGCCTGTAATCCCAGAGCTTTGGGGGGCCAAGGCACGAGGATCACTTGAGCCTAGGAGTTTGAGACCAGCCTGGACAACACAGTGAAACCCCACCTCTACAAAAAATAAGAATTAGAATCTGAAAGGGCAGAAGGGGGCCTCCTCATGTGTGGTAGGGAGGATGCCATCTGGAAGGATGTGGGGAGGGGGACAGGACGAACATTCAGGTCAGGTGACAGAGTGTTAGGGTCCCTGGGACACCAGGGGACGGGCCAGAATTATGTGCAGCTGTGGGTGGGAGGGGCAGCTGTGAAGAGCATGGGGAGGAGGACAGGGCCCAGCTCATGCTTGACTGCCATGTGGCAGAGGGATGAGGTGACGTTGGTGCAGGAGAATGTACCAGTTGTTGTTGCTGAAGTCAGGTTTGCTGGTATGTAATCTGCATCGGTAAAATCCACAGTTTCAATTGCTGCTCTCTGAGTTTTGGTGAATGTGTACAGTTGTGTGACCAACATGGAAATGGAGGTGCAGGATGCTCTGTCACTCCCCCAGACTCCCTCGTGCCCTGGGAGTCAGCCCCTCCCCTGAACCAGCCTCTGGCAGCCCCGCTCTGATTTCTGTCCTGGATACGATTTTGCCTGTTCCAGAATGTCATCGAGGTGGAGTTCTCCAGTACGCAACTTTTCACCTACCACAGTGCGTTTGGCTATCCACGTTGCAGCCTGTCTCCATCCTTCTTAGTCCTAAGTTGAGCCCGGGGTTTAGAGGCACCAGCTGTGGTGGTCAGTCCACCTGCCGAAGGATGTTTGGACTGATTCTGGGTGTGCCAATTGGACACAGAGCTGCTGTGTGCCTTTGTGCCCAGGTCCTTCGTGCTCACGTTGGCCGTCTGCCCCTCTGTCCCAGCACCCAGACCGTGTTCCAGGAGTGTTTTTAAGGACTTTGGCGTGTGCATGTTGAACAAACCCTTCTCCAGAATGGCCATGCCACGTTCCCACCACTGGTGCATGAGGATTCCCGTGGTTCATCAGCCTCTGGCACATGGGCCCACCAGTCTCTCTGGGATTGGCCCTGCCAGTGGGGTGCAGTGGCACCTGGCTGGGGTTCCGAGGTGCATTTCCCGAGTGACTAGTGGTGTTGCATACCTTCCATGGACTTCAGCTGCTGTTTTTAGGATGCATTTATGGGGGGCGTGGTGCAGAGAGCACAGGCTGGAGGAGGACAGAGCATCCGAGTCCCACCTGTGGCTGCTGACTGGCTGTGTGACTGTGGGTGAGTCACTTAACCCCTCTCAGCCTCACTTCCTATCACTGTGTTTCTTTTCTACCTTTATCTAAAGAGGTATATTTGACAAATGGAAATTGAATAGACTTACGGCGTGCAATGTGAAGCTTTGGTGTGCATATACACTGCCGAATGATTACCACAATCCAACTAATTGTCACATCCATCGCCCCACAGTGACCTTTGTGTGGTGAGAACACTTAGGACCTGCTCTTCTCAAATTTCACATACACAATCGATTATTCTGAACTAGAGTCAGGCTGTGCATTAGATCCCCAGGACATATTCACTGTACAATGGAAAGTTCTCACTCATTGATGGACACCTCTCCGTTCCCTCCCTGTTCCCAGCCCCAGCAACCACAGGTCTACTCTCTGCTTCAGTGAGTTCAACTTTTTTAGATTCCACATGTAAGTGAGGTGGTGCAGTGTTTGTCTTTCTGCACCTGGCTTATTTTGCTTGGCATGACGTCCTCCAGCCTCCTCCACGTCATCACAGATGACAGGACTGCCTTCTTTTTAAAGGCTGTAGTGTGCTCTGTCATGTCTGTCCCACGCCCTGCTTGTCTGCTCGTCTGCCGAGCAACCCTTGGGATGGTTCCTTTCTTGGCTGTTGTGAGCAGGGCAAACACGTCTCGATGATGTACTGATTTCCTTTCCTTTGCATAGGTACCCGCTGATGGGATTGCAGGATCATATGGTGGTCTTATTTTTCATGTTTTGAGGAACCTGCATACTGTCCTCCCTGAAGGCTGTGCTAACTGACCTTCCCCGCACTGTGAGGAAGTGTTGCCGCTCCACAGCCAGTGCCAGGGGTAGTGGGGACAGCCGCACTTCCCCGGGCTGCTGCGAAGGCTGGGGTCCAGGCACAGGAGGGGAAGTGCATCACAGTTCAACACTCACCCCAGGACAGCCTCTAGGAGTTCAGCGTGGTAGGAGTACAAATGTCTTTTTTTCTTTTTCTTTTTTTTTTTTTTTGAGACGGAGTCTCGCTCTGTCTCCCAGGCTGGAGTGCAGTGGCGCCATCTCCACTCACTGCAAGCTCCGCCTCCTGAGTTCATGCCATTCTCCCGCCTCAGCCTCCCGAGTAGCTGGGACCACAGGCACCTGCCACCACGCCCGGCTAATTTCTTGTATTTTTAGTAGAGACGGGGTTTCACCATGTTAGCCAGGATGGTCTCGATCTCCTGACCTCGTGATCCGCCCGCCTCAGCCTCCCAAAGTGCTGGGATTACAGGCGTGAGCCACAGCGCCTGGCCACAAATGTCTTTTAAACATACATTTATCTAAATTCAAGAGAGAAGCTAATTTTAAAGAAATACGTTAAATGAATAACGAGGTAGGCATGATGGAGATTTGGCAAAAGTCATGAGGGTGCACATGTGAGTGAGGTTCAGGAATCCCTGAAATAATGCCAAGTGCCTTGGCCTGTTCCAGCCCCAGCTCCACCCCAGGTAGTGGTGGTCCATCTGCGACCTGTTCCAGGAGCATGTTGAGAATTCGAAGTGATCGCTGCCCCCAGGTGCTTGCCTAGGAACACCTGGAGTTGTGTGGAGCATGTTTCAGAGATTGCATCCCAGGAGCTCAGTGTGAGAACTTGCTCCTGACGGTGCCACCCCAGGCCCAGCCTGCCCTGCTGCATCTCAGAAAGTTCCTGAAGCAGGAACCCTACCTTTCTGCCAGGATGACACATGCAAAGAGTGTCAGGCTCACAATCTTGGCTTCAGATACACACACACAAAAATAATCACATTCTTAAGTCCTATTATCAGGTACTGTGTCTCCATAATCTCCGATGAATAGTCCCAAATGTTAGCTTATGAAAAATGTGCAGACTCTGTGGTTAAATATGGACATTGTAGAGAGTTTATAAACGCGTGGAAGACCCATCACTGCATTACCCTGGGGAGAAGTGGCCTTTTTCCTGAGATCACGTCCTTCCTGCTGTTTGACGGAATGACAAAGACAGTAGAGGGTGATGTATTTGTTGGGGTTAGTCTTTAAAATGTGGAAATAAGAAAAGAATTTGTTCAAAAAAACTCAAAAATTTTACTGCTATTTGGACATCTGGTTCTGGCTAACATGGGGTAACAGGAATGGGGATTTACCCTCCTGTTGCTGTAAACTACTAGCAAACTGGATGAAGTGTTCAGAGCATCATGTTCAGACATTGGACAACAGATAGGTCAAGACTGTGATCCCTGTGAGAAAGGACACAAGTGTCCCATGGAGATGCCAGCTCACTGCAGTGAGGGGAGAGGAAATCACGGTGGCCATCTCGTTGAGTAGAGGAGATCCCATGGAGATGCCGGCTCACTGCAGTGAGGGAGAGGAAATCACGGTGGCCATCTCGTTGAGTAGAGGAGATCCCATGGAGATGCCGGCTCACTGCAGTGAGGGGAGAGGAAATCACGGTGGCCATCTCGTTGAGTAGAGGAGATTCCATGGAGATGCCGGCTCACTGCAGTGAGGGAGAGGAAATCACGGTGGCCATCTCGTTGAGTAGAGGAGATCCCATGGAGATGCCGGCTCACTGCAGTGAGGGGAGAGGAAATCACGGTGGCCATCTCGTTGAGTAGAGGAGATCCCATGGAGATGCCGGCTCACTGCAGTGAGGGAGAGGAAATCACGGTGGCCATCTCGTTGAGTAGAGGAGATCCCATGGAGATGCCGGCTCACTGCAGTGAGGGAGAGGAAATCACGGTGGCCGTCTCGTTGAGTAGAGGAGATCCCATGGAGATGCCAGCTCACTGCAGTGAGGGAGAGGAAATCACGGTGGCCGTCTCGTTGAGTAGAGGAGATCCCATGGAGATGCCGGCTCACTGCAGTGAGGGGAGAGGAAATCACGGTGGCCATCTCGTTGAGTAGAGGAGATCCCATGGAGATGCCGGCTCACTGCAGTGAGGGAGAGGAAATCACGGTGGCCATCTCGTTGAGTAGAGGAGATCCCATGGAGATGCCGGCTCACTGCAGTGAGGGAGAGGAAATCACGGTGGCCGCCTCGTTGAGTAGAGGAGATCCCATGGAGATGCCGGCTCACTGCAGTGAGGGAGAGGAAATCACGGTGGCCGTCTCGTTGAGTAGAGGAGATCCCATGGAGATGCCAGCTCACTGCAGTGAGGGAGAGGAAATCACGGTGGCCGTCTCGTTGAGTAGAGGAGATCCCATGGAGATGCCGGCTCACTGCAGTGAGGGAGAGGAAATCACGGTGGCCATCTCGTTGAGTAGAGGAGATCCCATGGAGATGCCAGCTCACTGCAGTGAGGGAGAGGAAATCACGGTGGCCATCTCGTTGAGTAGAGGAGATCCCATGGAGATGCCGGCTCACTGCAGTGAGGGGAGAGGAAATCACGGTGGCCATCTCGTTGAGTAGAGGAGATAGAAATGAGTTCAGGGAGGGCAAATAGCGAGAACCAGAGGGAAGAGGACTGGAGAGGAAAGCACTGTCCAGAGAGAGTGCCAGAGATCTGCAGAGAGAGCCCCCAAGGTTTTGGCTAAGCATTGATCTGTGTGTGCATGTGAAGAAACTGCTGAAGGCTGGGGAAAGAGCCACCCGAAAGGAGCAGGCAGAACAATACTTGGAGCTCACACAGGGTGGGAGACAGTGTGTGTTCCCACCAGCCAGGGTGGAAAGACTTTATACTATGAGAATCCTCAGAAGAGTGTTGCCTGAGAAATGGTGGTAAATTAGCCGTAGCCTAAGGCTGCTTTGGACCCACCCTGACAACATTTAAAAGCAAGCCTCAGAGAGATCGAACTGATTCCAAATAACTTAATTGCACACCAGCAGAAAGTCCAACACTATTCAAAGGAGTACAACAAAAGCCAGAAATCAACAATGAATATTCACGATGTCTGGCATTTGGTCAAAAATAACCAGATATGCAAAAAAAGTTCCATAATTGGAGGTGGGAGTGGGGGTGAGAATCAATCATAAGTGACAGATGATGGAATTCACAGACAAAGATGCTGAACGGCTATTAAAAATGTTTTCCATGTGTTCAAGAAGGGGAAGAAAACGTGGTCATGTAAGGAGAGAAATGAAGCATATAAAAGGTTACAAAAGAAACTTTTAGAGATAGAAATTGAATACCTGAAATGAAAAATACGCTGGATGGGATTCACAGAATAGAGGAAAAGATCATTGAGTCTGAAGCTAGAGAAACTATAGCTATAGCTACAGAAACTGTTTGAATCAAAGCAGATAAAAAAGTCTTAAAAAAAAAAAAAAAAAGGCCAGGCACAGTAGCTCAGGCCAAGGTGGGCGGATCACGAGGTCAGGAGATCAAGACCACCCTGGCTAACATGGTGAAACCCCGTCTCTACTAAAAATACAAAAAATTAGTTGGGTGTGGTGGCGGGTGCCTGTAGTCACAGTTACTTGGGAGACTGAGGCAGGAGAATGGTGTGAACCCCGGAGGCGGAGCTTGCAGTGAGCCGAGATCACGCCACTGTGCTTCAACCTGGGTGACACAGCAAGACACCATCTCAAAAAAAAGAAAAGAAAAGAGTGAAAAAGAAAAAGAAAAACAAAAAACAGGACATGGGTGACCTGTGGGATGATATCAAAGCATTGTGCCTATGTGTAACTGCAGATCTAGAAAGAGAAGAGAGGCAGGAACAGAAAAATGTTTTGAAGAAATAATGGCCAAACATTTTTTGAATTTATTGGAAAGGATAAACCCACAGATCTAAGAAGCTTGATAAATCCCATGTAGAATAAATACCAGAAAAACCACATCAAGGCATATTATAAACAAATTT